>NW_006207220.1:1458398-1500134 GCF_000334495.1 Tupaia belangeri chinensis
CTTAACTGCTGTCACTCCACTTGCCAGGCAAGCCAGTCCTGCAAGTGAATAGTAGAAAGAATAACCTGATCTAAATTTGTGATGATGGGTAAAATGGATTAAGTAAATTCATTTCTCGATTTGTTCTTGCCTCTTTCCTTGTGACATCCCCACCCCACAACACGCAAGTACACTATTATCATTGAATGAGCTTGTGTGAAAGCAATAGAAAAAGAACAGAGTACAAACTTCTTCTGGCATCTGAGTTTAGCTGAAATCCTCATAAGCTCCCGACAACAGGAAGGAAAGGCATATGGCCTTCCACCTTCAGCCATTTTCCCATAGGCAGTTCCTCTCCACCCCTCTTTCCTCTGCGCAGAGACATGCACCTCGTTAATCATTCCACCTGCATCAGAAAACATTACCTCCATGACCGCAAAATAGCAGCCTCATTACTGGAACCACAGCCTGCAGTCAGATGGATTTCCCCAAAGGCCCCCAAACCTTTCCATTTTATTACCATGTCACTCCTCATTTTAACACATATTAATCACAAAGATACATTTTTCTTGGGCTATGGATTTAAGTGGCCTTTTCTAAGCACTTGGTAAAGGTTGGTTCAGGGGAAGAAGAAAAAGGAATGATTATATTTGCAAAGTCAGGTATCTATCCCAATTTATACATGCAGAAGGAAGAAACTGTGGCTTGCTGCAGATTTCAAATGCATGTTAGAGACACATTCCTTTAGCGGTTAGAAGGCTGAAAAGCGTACTGGGTAAAGACTGAGAGTTAACATCACCCTAGTTTAAGGTATGGCTCCAATACTAATGGTGTGGCCTTGGACAAGGAGTGGCCTTTAAGACTCTGGGATTCCCCATCTACAAAAGAGGAATGCTTCCTCCCAAAATGGATGTGGAGCTTAAATAACACTGAAGTCTGTGCCTGGCCCGTAGGAAGTGCTTAGTCTACATCAGCCTTGCCTTTCCCCTTGGTTAAAAGTGCTGCATTAGGGACCCCACTTTACTTCATTAGAACAAGGACTATCCAAGCTATTTTCCTTCTTCTGTCCTCCTGCTCACAGAAAGGATTTGTGTTTCTAGTTTTTGTCTTGTTTCCAGATTTTCTGAAATCTGTACGTCACAAATTGATTTCTCTGTTTCCTTCAGTGTTAAGTGAATGTATCTCCAAATTTTTTCTATTTTTGAAGCAGAACCCTTTCTCCTTCTAAAGTAGAGAAAATAGAGTATTTATTATGGTCAAAATATACATAGTAAATAAAAAATAAATCAAAGTATGTGGTTCCCCTGTGCAAAAACTGCTTTAGTAGAGATTGGGTTCTGTTTCTTGTGTAATGATCCTGGCTTGCATAGATTCAGCTCCAGTTTCTCATACCAGCCCCCATCCTCTCTTCACCCAACAGCTTGAAATGCCAGATACCTGACCAAGGGCCCAGGTGTGGACCATGGCTGGGGGTGGAGGAGAGAAGCTCATTAGCTTTTATGAAGATAGAGCTATTATCAAAGCCATATAGGGCCTCAGCTCAAAGCATTAAGCCCACAAGCATAAGGCAAAATAGCACAAAGTTCAGTGTCGGGGGATCTATATTCTAAACTAAGGCCTGCCATTAAATGAATGTGGGATAATGAACAATTTCCACTTGATCTCTGGCCTCAGGTTTCTTGGGTATGGACTTCAGATTAGATGCCCTCTGGAGCCCTTTCTTGGCTCAAAGACTATGTGTACACTAGTATAATATTAATAGATTCAATACTTGTATGAAAATTGTTTGCTTTTCAAGGTGAATTAATTAGTAACTATAGTCATATTAAAAGGGAAGACACCAATCCATGGGAAAAAACTCCTAGCAGGTGTTAGATTCTTTGTCAGCAATAAACACTATTCTAACTTTCTCATAGAATAGGGAAGCTAAGGGACCAGCAGATGGCGAAATAGTTCCATCGCTGGACTCCCACGTGGTCAACCAGGATATATATGTGCGTGTCCAAGATTCTAGAAGGAGAATGAAGAAGGGACTGTGGCATGGCCAGCCCCCTGTGGGGGTGATGTCTCATTTTCTATCTCTTTGTTTCTCTGTCTCTCCCGTGAGTGCCTGTGCCCTATAGCAAAAAAAAAAAAAAAGAAAGAAAGAAAAAAGAAACAGAAACTCAAGGGAAACTAAGTGGAACAACCATTGGCAGTGTTTATAACTAAAAGAGAATGAAAGAGAATCACAAATGTCATAGCATTGTGGAGTCCGGAAAGCAAAAGGGTGTCAAGTTCTCCGTGGAAGAAACTCATGAACTTTTTCTCAGCCTCTTCCCATCCCTACATATTTCCATAAAGATTCAAACTCTAAGGAAGGAGAACTTGATTAGTTTGCCTTGGGCCACCTATCTGCTCTTGTTTACGAATGGCAACCTCATCAAAACCACATAGAGTTAAAGAAGGAGAGTTTTCCAGAAACTAATAAAAGAGAATCCCTGTGCAACCTGAAAAAATTCATTATCTACCAAATGGGTATGGCCACTGTGGGGTTTTGTCTTCTGGTTAATAAGAAAGGAGAAGGATTGAGGTTTGCCCTGTTAAGTCTGAAACAGATTATCACTCTGATGGTATGTGCAGTTTTGCCTAGGGAGTTTCTTCAAGTAGAATATCTATCCTAGACCAAGTCCTCTGTTTGGACCTTAACTTTTAAATTTCTAAGAGACAGGTGTTACTAGCTCTTCATAGGTAGAAACCAAGGCTCAGAGAGGCTGAGTTGCTCAAAGTTACACAATGAGCAAGAAGCAAAGGTAGGAGTTGAACCCACTCTTGTCGGGTTCTGACCCTATTCATTGAACCCTATACTGACAAGGTGAAGAAAGAAAGCATGTCTGCAGTCTCTGATAGGGCAAGGCCTGGAATACCGAAGACTGTGATGCAAATTTTTTACCTTGGTCTTTCCCAGGTAACAACATTTCCTCCAAAGAGGTAAGTGTAGAGGTCAAGAGGAACCTCAGAGAAGAGTGAAAGAGTTACAATCTCACACTTTACTAAACATAGTTCATACTTCCTCAGTTGCTTTACTAAGACTAGGAAGTTTATGGCTTTTGATAAATGAAGAGAAGAAAACAGATATAGTTTTTAAATCTACAAAACTGGGTAGAGAAAGAAAATGCAATGAGGCTTCAATCTTTTCCAATGTTTCTACTTCATAAAGTTCACTTATGTTCTGTAAAGAAAGTAGGCTGAATAAGAAAAAAAAAATCTAAAACCCATCTCAAAAATTAGTTTCTATTTCTACTACAATCCAATGAGATGAAGATAAATGGCCTTGAGGTTTCCTTTTTTCAAATATTAAGCCTTCTAAGTATGGCTTTCAATTGAATCTGTGATTTGTCTCTCATTGATTTGAGCCCAAGAAAACACCACTGCAGTGACAGACCTCTTGAGCTTCCTCAACTGGTAAACTAAATAATCAGAACTTTCTGTTTCAGATAACAAAACTTAAAATCAGAATGTGGAGGTAATTTTTCTCAAAGCCAACCTCAAGAATATATGGGTTTATAACATATAAACACACATACACAATGTATCTGTGCATGTGCATTTATTTGTATTTCTTAGTTTAGTTTAGAGTTGAGATAATAAATGGATGTCTTCCTGACCACTCCGACTGCACTCTGGTACAGTGAGTACCAGAATCACTGAGTAGTGAGTGCTTGTAAGTCCATATCCAGGCCTAGCAGAGACCAATTCAGTGATTGATTACTAATGTCTGCTGAGATAGTAGCAAAGAGAATGACAGAATATGTTTTAAGTATTTATTGACTAATATGGTAAGATTCTGATTCAAAATTGATACAAGTTTAGCCTAAAAAATGTTAAAGAGAAATGGAAGAGGAAACAGCAGAAAACTGCTGTTTGCAAACTTGTCCCTGAACAAGGCCAATAACTGGCTCCCCTTCCTACAATAACAGCCTCTTTGTCTTACCACTCCACTAGTCCTCCCCTCTGAACTTGAGAACTTGGGGAAACTTCCAAAATTTTGAGAGGGGAGTGACTATATAAGCTCTTTCTCTTGACGTTTATCAGCCCGTCCCTTAATGAACAGCTAGCGCCTTAACTATCCACTAGCATAGTGGTTCTCAAACTTTGCTGTACATTACAATCAACTAGGGAACTTTTAAAGAACTCTCAGTGCCCAGGTCACATCCCAATTAAATTACAATGACTGAGAATGAGAGCCAGACATAGGTCTTTAAAAGGTTCTTAGGGGATTCCAGTGTGCAGCTAAGTTTAGGAACAACTGAACTAATACATAAGCCAGTGGGAGTAGAGTTGGTAGCACAGAAGTAACAAGTGGGAAGGAGCTCCAGAATCAAAGCCTCTGGCTGAGGCAATGAAGGGCCATCACGTGAAACCTTGATAGGGTCTCTCAGCACACTTTTTTTTGAGAGATTTTTTGCTATAGGCATGTGCACTCACCAGAGAGATAGAAACTGAGAGACAGAAAACAAGAAATCATCCCCCAGGGACAATGGCCATTCCACAATCCCTTCCCCTCCATTCTCCTAGAGGGAGCTGGGGCACACACACACACACACACACACACACACACACACTTGCCAATCAGTTTAAGCCGCTGGGTCCAACACTTGAACCATGGTTGAATCATTACGCCATCTGCTGGTCCTCTCTCAGCACATATTAAAGGAAGCAGCACTTACATAGTAGAAAATCACAGGCCTATAAGCAATGGAAGAGATTTCAAATATAAAGAGATTACATGATACTCGACTCATGAATGACAATAAACTTATGGAAGGTCAAAACTAGTGCAAGCATAAGATATTAGCTAATCCAAACCATTTTAATCACAGATGGAGAAACTGGAATCCACAGAGAGGAGAGCATTTGTGGCCATTCCCTAAACTGATGATAGTTCCAAAACTCACGTAGTCTTCAATCCCATGTCCCACTATTAATTTCATTGTCTCTTATTATCGCTCTGCCCTTTCTTTAGTACCTATGATGTGCAAAATAGAGCTAATTGTTTCCATATCTTCAACCTAATCTTCCCTAACTCCCAGGTGCTTTGTCCAAATTTACAGTGGACATTTTTGGTATTTCCATGTCCATCTGCCCCACAACCAACCTATCAGAAAGTCCTCTGTCTTTACCTGAGCACCCTATCTAAGTTAGGCCTCTCCCTATTATGTTCCATCTTGAGAATTCTAATCCTCACCAAGTCTCTTTTCATTTCCTTTCTCACATTTAATACCACTTGTAATTATTTATGTATGGGGTTGTTTTCTTTTTATCTGTTTCCTCTATTAGAATATGAGCTCCACAAGGAAAGGAAAAAATACACAAAGAAATTTCTGGCTTATTCATTATAGTATTTATTCCTGGCACCAGCAGAATATCCGTTCATGAAAGAAAGGAAGGAATAAGGAATAAGGAAAGCAAAGAGGAGGGGAGGGGAGAGGAGGGGAGGAGAGAGGAGGGAAGGGGAGGAAAGGAAAAAAATAAAGAAAAGAGGAGGGGAGGGAAGGAAGAAGGGAGGGAGAGAAAGGAGAGAGAAAAATTACATTGCCATTATTTAGATTGTCTTCTTGGAGGTTTCAAGACAAGATTTGAATAATAGTCAAACCAAGACAAGAACCCAGGTCTCCAAACAATGCTAATGATCTTACTCAGATTGTGCTACTACTGAAAGGAATGAAGGACAGTGTAACTCTGCAGCAGAAGCTCTCAGTGCCCCAATGGAGACAGACTCTCGGCATGACAAAACTCTTTTTTATGAAAGGTATTATGAACAGTTTCAACAGCTCTGACTATACCTTTGGCTACAGAAAGCAGCAAGTGATAAGTGAATAAGAAATTATTTCAATCCTGGCTTTGCCATTTCTTATGTGATCTGCCTAAGCCTCAAGTTCCTCACCTGTCAAATGGAGATAATAACCTATTCTGACTATTACCAAAGTAATAGGGAAACATCGAGGATGTAGTAAGTGGAAAGAGGACTTGAAGACCTCACAGTGCTGTCTTTATACATCAGAACGATGAATATTGTTGCTATCACTATCAGTTTTTATGCTTCACAAAATATCCTACTTCCTGGGAACCAGCAGTTAGCTTAATGGCTATGTCGCTGGACTCCCACATAGTCGACAGAGGTTTGCGTCCCAGACCCAGTGGCTTAAAACTCACGCCGGGCATATCTGCGTGAGTGCCCAAGATCCCGAGAGGAGAATGGAGGAGAAAGGATGGCGGCGTGACCATCCCCCCTGGGCGGTGATTTCTCACTTTCTGTCTCAATGTCTCTCTCTGTCTGTCTGGCGAGTGCACGCGCCCTATAGCGAAAACCTTTCAAAAAAAAAAAAAAACAATCCTACTTCCTAAGCTCTTTCCTTTGTCCCTCTCCTAGGCCTAGGATTTCATCTTTGTTTTTAATGATCATAATGAGGAGGAGGAAAAGGAGGAGTAGGGATAACCAGCACTGATCACCTTCTATATGTCAGACTGTCTAAAACAGGAATTCTAATCTTCATCAAGTCCCTGTGAGGTATTACAATTCCCATTTTATAGATGAGAAAAACCAAAGCTCAGAAGCTGGTTACACATACTCCCTTAAGCAGCATGGAAAATAAATACCAAGTGGGATTCAGATACAGATCCATCTGACTCCAAAATCCCTGTTTTGTTTTGTTTTTATAATTTGCCTGGAATAATGGGGGAAAATTGTGTCTGGGCAGGAGTGAAACGTATAGGTAAGCCACGCTGACACTCAGTCTATAGCTGTTTACCGTTGGCTTTTCACTGCTGTGTTTTACTACCAAAGTGGTTGCAGAAATCATCTTGTACAAAAAAGAAGGATGGAAGAACTACACCTGCTTACGAATGAACCATGAATCTGCTTATGCAAACTCATTTATGCAAACTTTCCTTTATTGTGCTAAAATACACATGACACACAATTTAGCTATTTAATCATTTTGAAATGTGTAACTCTACGACACTAGTACATTTACATGTTGTGCAACCTTCATCACTGTCTAGTTCTAGAACATTTTTGTCACCCAAAAGGAGACTGGTACCCAGGAAGGAGTTACCTTTCAGCACTCCCACCCTACCCTCAACCCTTAGCAATCATTTTCTTTCTGCCTCTGTATTTACACAAACTCTCTTAGTTCCTTTTTGCTTAACATGCTAGGATAAGACCCTTAAAGGAGAGCCCGTTCAGAAAACAGCAGCTTCCTTTCTGCTTCAAGTTCTCCCACACCATTTTTAACTGGCTCTCCAGGGAGTCACCTGCTAATTACCTAATTGAAGGGCACAGGAGCTGGGGAGCAATCAGCTCCTTCCCCCAGGGGAAGGACTTGAAGATGCCTAAGAACATTAACACCTATTAGAAGCTGTCCAGATCTCCAGAGACAAGCGAGGCTTTTCCCAATCAGAGTTGGTCAAGCCTGGAGGGTGATACAGTAGAAAGAGTAAAGAGTTTGAAGTTGGACAGAGTTGAATCTTGGCTCCTCCACATATTATTTATTATGTGTCCCTGATCAAGTCATTCTATCTTCCTGAGCCTCAGTTTCCAAAAATGCAAACTAAGATCATAAAACCTGCCTTGCTGAGGTTGAGGCAAGGTGAGGGGAGATGAAAGGAAATTAAATTAGTCACTTAACATATGTTTACAATACTTCAATTCTTTGATAGCTGTCAACTCTGGAAGAAGTTTTATCTACTATAGATGAGCTGAAAATTAAGAAAAGTGTTAATGAGCTCTGTTTACAATATGAACAAACAGACATTATGCTGTCTCTACTGAAATGAAACCAAGTTTGGTAAATTTTAGGTCAAATCGTTTTTTTTGGGGGGGGGAGAGGTTTTTGCTATACGGTGCTTGGGCTCGCCAGACAAGAGAGAGAGAGAGACAGAAAGCGAGAAATCACCCCTCAGTGGGGATGGCCACGCTGCAATCCCTTCTCCTCCATTCTCCTCTCAGGACCTTGGGCACGCACGCACACGCACCCGGCATGAGTTTTAAGCCACCAGGTCTGGGACCCGAACCGCAGTTGACCACATGGGAGTTCAGCAACATAGCCATTACACCAACTGCTGGTCCCCAAATCTTGGTTTTATTCCTCTCTCTGATCCCTGGTCAAACATCAAGGTCTCCTGAATCAGCACTTTTTAAAATTCCTTAAAGACTTCTATTTGGTTTTTTAAAAAATTTATTTTATTTATTCATTTTTTAAGAAAAATAGACAGGTACCCTTGACAGGGTCTTGTCACACTGAAATCTTTCCTGCCCTCCCTCCCAAACAGCTCCCCACCCTCTAAACCAGCTGGGATTATGATCTCCTGTGGAGACACCCAACATGATCAGGTCAACCTGGGATCCAAACCCACCTGGTCCCAGTATCACACAGCAGCATCCTACTGCCTGTGCCTCCACAGCTGAGCCCATTTACCTTTCTTTATATTGGTGAGAATATCAAGCATTAGTATTGCTATTAATAGTATTACAACTTTCAACCTGCTTCAACACACATTATCTTTAAGGTGGAGGAAATAAATTATTGAAAAAAAAAGCATGATCTTGCCACTTTGCCAGGATTAGCTCAGGACGTATTTTTTACATGCTAGGCACCACTCTGTAATGGAGGTTAAAAGATTAATAAGACAAGAACAATATAATCAGACAGTCTTAATTCCAAATCCTAACTACACCAACTGCATGACTTTGAACAAGTTGCTTCATCAAGGCTCAACTTGTTCATCTATATAACAGTGAGGATAAAAGTACTAACTTTATAAGGTTATTTTGAGAATTAAATAAAATAATCTATATAATGTATTTAGCACAGTGTGCCAATTAAGTACTCAATACATGTGAGCTCTCAAAATTAGAAAATAAGAAGCAGCGAACGCAGTAACATACAGAAGTGAGTTCTGTTGGACAAAATCTCTAGATGCCTGAGTCTAGGACTCTATTATGGAGGTAGTTATGTCTTACAGGATGAATATGAATTAGCAGGATGGTAAAGGCAAGGTCATTCCAAGAGGAGTGAACGGCATAGCGAATGCAGGAAGGCCAGGCAGCTCACATGGGACAGCTTGGTGTGAGAGAGTGAGAGTAGAAGCAAAACCAGGTCGGGTGGGCTCCATAGACCACATGAAGATTTGGCCTCTATCCTGAGGGCAGTGGAGAACCACAGACAGGTTTTAAGCAGGGAAGTGACACACTGCTCTGTAATGTAGAAAGATCCCTCTGGCAGTAGCATGGAGGATGAATTTAAAAAAGAATTCAGGAAGCAGGGAGACCAATTAGGGAGCAGTGGGAATAGTTCAGATGAGAGGTGATGGCAAATGAACTAAAATGGTAACAGAGGCCAAGAGGAAAAAAGTGCAATGATACTATTTAAAGACAAAGCCATAAGAATAGAGATTGCATGGATTAGGGATTGAACTAGAGGATTGCAACTGGTGTCTGAGTACACAAAGGGGCCCTTCATTCTAATAGGACACATCAGAGATGGAAAAGGTTTCAGGGGAGGGTGAGGAGTTTATCAAATAAATGGTATTACATAGAGGAAGTAACTGACTTTGAGATACACCACTCAGATTCCCTACCAAGAATGAAGTCCTCAGCTGCCTGCTCTTTCAGAGGACTGACACATGCCTTGCCCCCATCTCATGACTGGTAGAAAGAAGACTGCCTCATTCAAGTCAACACAGAAAAATTCTTTGGGGTCATCTCAGCTCCAGAGCTCCCTGGGGGGGACCTGCATCTCCCTGTGTCCCACCTGCTTCAATCCCTTTCGTTTCCCAGGTATAGATGCAGATATCACTCCCTCCCAAGTAAATTTCCTGCTCCTAACCTCCACAGGAGGGTTTGGTGCCTGAGCAGTACAACCTAAGTCACAGATGACAGCTTTTTCACTCTACATAACAACTCTGGAAAGAGCATAAGATAAGAATTATCTCTGTTTAACAGATGAGGAGACTGAGAATCAGTTGGGAAATTGTGCTCAAGGGCACCTAGGTAATTGAAGATGAATCAGAATGAGAATCCTGTATGCTCTTTGACCACTTGCTTTTTTTTTTTTTTTAACTCTACCTTTTTTTCCCTCTTTGCTCTACTTTCCCTTATGCTCTACTTTTGAGAGCTCTCTGTACTTTTAAGCAAGTTTCTAGAGCCTGATTGTATCATCTCAAGAGTACCAATGTCTGGAACTCAGCATCAGAGATTAGATTCAGTTGGTCAAAATGGGGCCCCTATAATTTATTAGAATTCTCTTGGTTGCAAGTGACAGAACTCAAATCAGTCTTAGCCACCATAAAAAGTATGTTGGAGGAATAATTTTTAAGGGCAATAGCATGTCTCATTAAGAGAGAAGATAAAATGCAGTTGGGGCTCAGAAATAACAGAAGCAAGACTCAGGTGCCATCAGGAATAATGTTCTTTCCCTTCTTTTCTTTTTTTTGCCTTGTGTGCCTATTTCAGTTCTTTCACATTACTTCTCTGAATTATCACAGCATAGCATTCATGCTAAACATAAATAGGATTTATTTTTATATGTACCCTCAAGAGAAAGCTGGAAGGAAACTTGACCCCTGATGCAACAGTTTTGAGAAGTGGAGCCCAGTGAGAGGTGATTAGGTCAAGAGGGTTCTGCCCTCATGAATGGGTACACACTGTTGTCAGGGGAGTGGGTTTGTATTGCAGAAGTGGGTTCTTTATACAAAGACAAGTTCTCCCCCTTTTGCTTTCTTGCCTTCTCTTTGCCCTTCCACCTGAGATGACCCAGTAAGAAGGCCCTTACCAGACAGTAGCCCCTTGACCCTGGATTTTTTAGGCACCAGAACTATGAGCCAATACATTTTTGTTTATTATAAGTTATCTAGTCTCAGGTACTCTGTTACAGTAGCACAAAACAGACTAAGAGAGTAACTAGTGGATTTCAGGCTTTATATGTTGTCAGTACAGACTCCCAAAGAGAGTCTAGCTTCTCTATCTTAACATGAGAATCAAGATCCCTAGAACACACTCTGATTAGCCCAACTTTGACCAGGTGCCGGTCTGTCCTGGAATAAGTAAGTTGTGTCTTAGGGACAAGGTCACAGTAGAATATTTGTTAATCCTTATGCAAGGATTTTTACTGGAGCAAAGGGTAATTCCTTGCAAAGAAATGCTGAGTGCACAATTCTAAAGCTGTCCCCTGCATCATTTCGCCCATCACTCAGCCTCCCTAAGTCTCCTTACTTCCATGTTGCTGATCCTGGTGGACTTGATTGGAGATTGTTCCTACTAACTTTAATTTTATGTATTTTTGACCCCAAAAAAACTGAAGAAGAGAGGAAGTCAATTGGGATCAAAGAAGCCTACCACAAAAGTAGAGTCTTTGCTCCCAGAGATCCTCCTGCTCAAGTCTTCCCATTTTTTTATTTAACCTGGAAAAGCTAAAGAGTAAAGAGTCTCAAAGATTTTTCAAGGGACACACAGTGAGTTTCTGGCAGAGGTGGAGATAATGCCTACTTTTTCAGGCTCTCCGAGTAGTGTTCTTTTCTTTATAATGGGGGGAAAATTCCTTGAAGCAATTACCAAGTGTAAAGAATTCAAAAATTAAGATAAAACACCTCTGAGATAAAGTCGATCAGTGGAAAATGGAATTTGATTTGTAACAAATTTGATTTCTATGCCATTTTTCCCAACGCATACTTATTCCATAAATCCACCCACAATACTCATACCATGTCTAAGGCTCATATAATTCCAAGGTATTTACCACGACAAGCTATCATGACGCCAATATATTATTTTCAGCCTTGAATTGAAGCAATAGGAAGTTTAGTGTTTTGTCAAGTAGACCCTTAATTAACAGATCAATTGCTTGGGGATTTAACAAGGATTATCAGAAGAGGATTATGGAGGTGGCATAGGCAAGAAAAAAATCTCATGGAGTAGGAAGTGGAAGATCTGGATTCTAGTCAACTGCACCCCTGATGTTGGTCCCCTGAGAAAGTCATTTGCCGGCCTGGAGCCCAGTCACCTTATCTGCAAAATGAAAAATTTGAACTAGGAATGCATTTTTCCCAACTTCAGCTATGATATCTTGTTACTTCTTCAATAACATTTGCCAGCTGCATGATCACTTATTTAATCAACTTGCTTTCTTTACATTAAGTCACTTGTTCTGTTTGATTTTAACAAGAAACCTTTACATTAATGTTACAAATGGAAAGCCAGCACCACTTGCATTATTTGAAGATAACTATGTAAGTACCTATGCAATTGTGTGAGAGGATGGATATGGTCATTTACTTGGCTATAATAAGCACTGTCCTGAGCATATCAAAACATACACACCTTAAATATATACAATAGAAATGAATAAATAAGTATTCACCGGTTTCCACTAAAAAAACTCTCATTATCACCAGTAGTGTATACTTCATGTTGGGGAACCCCAGCCTAAACAATCTCTAGGAGTTTCCAGCTCCAACTCACCAGGGCTCTTAGCACTGGGTAGAGATCGAATGACAGAAGTGTAGGGACCTTATACATAAGAGAATTTTCTGTAGTCCCTAAATGTCTGTTGCTAGGCCAAGTTCTCTGCTGTGTTTACCGAGCCCACCCTCCACCACTGTGGCTTAGAGTCTTGGCACAGGCTTGCTTGCTTGTCTTTAAAGACACCTCAATCCAAACCCTGCTGTCCAATTGCCTGAGGACTGACCTGATAGCAGCTTCCAGTTTAGTCCCTGCTCAGGAAATTCTGGATTTTAATAGAGGACAGTGTGTTCACACATGCACACATACAGAGTCTCTAATTCCAGTGTTGGAACTTCAGGTAACTCTAACAAGGGTATGGAAGAAAGCTCTAGCAAGCCACGACTCAAGCTTCATCTGGCTCTCTCATACAATACCCACCACATTGATCTTTAATTATTCCCTCTCCTTCCCTCCCTCCTTCTCTTCCTTTCTATTTACTTAATGTTTCTTTCTCCGTTTCTTTCTTTCTCTTTCTCTCCAATCTCTTCTTTTGTATCCCTACAACTCTGTTTTCTCTTTCTCTAACTCATTTTCTCTCTCCTGACTTTTTCATATATTGACATGGAAAGGAAGTTCCCATTGTCTTCTTAGCAGGCTTGTGCTTGGGCTCCCCCATGCTGCCCCTCACCTTTCTCCACCTCCCGTTCAGTCATCTATGGAATCTCATCCAATCCACTCACCATTTATCCATCCAGTTGATCCAGCACCCATTTCTCTGCCTCTGCTTATTTCTTTTCCATCCCCCTTTTTTTGTCCCTTCCAATTGTTGACGGATCAGGCACAAAATCCCTCAGGGAGCAGAAGCAAGGACAAAGAAGAGTGGTGAGAACAGCAACTCGTATGGCAAATGTCCCAGATTGGAAGCTCAGGAGAGCATCTGGAACTGTCAGAAAGACCACAGAGCCAGATTCTCAGCACAGACTCCAGGTCCAGCAGAGGAGCTGCCAGCCTGGGGATGAGGGGCTGGCATCTGTCTGATGGGTAACAAAGCCATCAACTTCCCGCCCCAGGCAGTGGCAGGTGGACATGGCAGATCCCAGCTCAGTCTCTGGCACAGACCCCAGGACTGGTCAACCTCTCTGGATATCTCCAGTCTCTTCAGATGCTAAAGAATGTATTCAGTGTAGATGTCAGTGGTAGAAGTATGCATGAGGAGAGCTGAGGCTGCTCAGAGGGCTGAGCCAGCCCTGCGTAGTCTCTTATAAGTGAGAGAAACAAAGACAGAAGGCAAGGTGCATTGTTTACCCCAGTCACAGAGAAGTCAGTGGCCAAAGGGGACCAGAACTCAGATACTAGCCCTATGTCTCCATTCCTTAAACTTTCCTACCTTCTCTATCACCTCCCTAAAAGCCCCCTTTGGATGAATTAAATAGCAGATATTTGCATTTTCTGCAAAGAAGGACCTTATCATGTTGATCTATTTTCCCCCACCATCTGAACCAGATACCCTAACAAGTCAGCACAATAATAATAGGAGGAGGAGAAAAAGAATAAAAGCCCACTATCCAACAATGATTTGTTGAGTTTTATCATACTATGAACGTTGCTAGATACTTTACATGTACTTTATACTATACTTTACTTTTCTCATTTAAACTCTGCAGAAATCCTCTGATGTTGGTATTAATATTATTCCCCAATCTACAAAGAAAGCTTGCAGAGGTTATATAAAACCGTATCTTTAGCTCATGAGGACAGACTTGAGCACCTCATGTTCTTTACACCAGAGCACAAGGAATGGTGTAAGGTACTGCCTGGCTCAAATGTGGGACAGGTAGACTAATGGATGACTGCTGCAAGTTCTTGATCAGCTTCTAGATACCTGGCAGACCACTGTAGTTTCTTAGTATAAATGTTTTTCAGTATTTTGTTTTGTTTTGTTTTAATGAGCCTGGAATAAGGGTCCCATACATATGAGAGAGCCCTTTTGTTCTGAGGATAGGAGATGCTGAAGATGAGAAAGAAGAAAGAAATAGCTGTTACTTCTGGAAGGCTCTAGTTTCAGGAAAATTGGGATCCAACTCAGCCTGCTTATTGCTCTTTCCTCAATAATGCATTATATGACACAGGGTAGGTGCTCGGTAAATATTTGTTAAAGGAACAAATGATTCTTTAGAAGAGAGTCAGTACTTAAAAGTATCCTACTATCAACCCAGAAATCTCTAGCTACCAGAAGCTTCAACATAATATTACTATTACTATCATGTTCACAAGAAGTCAACATTTATATTCACACAGCATTTACCAAGGTGTCTCATATTCATTATCCTTCTTGTGTTCTTCACTGGATTGATGCCTTCTTAAGAGCAGGCATCTTGCCCATTTCCTGTATCCTTCATGACACTTGCCTGGTGATTGACAGTCATTCAGATCCCACCATATGCCAGGTACTGTGCCAGGTGCTGGGGTCAGAATAGTGCATCAGTGTGGATAAAAGACACACATATAGTAACCAACCAAATAAAGGGTGACTAGCGCTAGGAAAGGAAGAAGCATTTCTGAGAGAGAAAGAGGATAATTGTGGATCCAATTTAGATTGAGATGGGGTCAGAGAAGGTCTCTTGGGTCTCAGAAAAATTTTTTTCTCGGTTTTTATATCAAGTACATCTTTTCACTTTCCTGTACTGTCCAAAGCACTGGGAACTAAAGGATATACCTAAAAGGTACTTGAACAAAGCTTCCTGACTGGCTGTTTGGCTGGTTGACATATTCCCTATTTTCTGTCCATCCTTCCTTCAATCCTTTTACTTAGTCATTCACTTATTTATTCAATCATCACACATCTATTCACCCTACAACTTTCACGCATTGCCTGGTGCCAGAAATATACTCATGAGCAATACGGATGTATTTCCTACTTTTATAAAGCTTACAGTCCCACTGTGACAGATACATTAATCAAATAATCGTAAAATGTCTTCTGATGACAGAAAAATGTGCTATGAAGGCTGATGCTATGATTCTATGTGTGTTTAACATGAAATCTTAATCTGGTGCAGGGCCGAGGAGGGTCCCCAAGGAGGTGACAAAGACTCAGCTCTTCAGGGGAGTTGAACATACACTGCACCAATACCAGGCAGGTGCGGAGCTCTACAGTCATTTGCATCCAGGCTTGGAAATCATGCCTGGGCAATCAGCGATTTTCATGTCCATCCACAAGGAGGGCAGGGCTGATTCTGATAGAGCAAGACATGTTTTAATAGATGAGACAGAACCTTAAGGAGGTTCAGTGAGTTGCTCAAGACCCTTGAGACAGAATAGAATTGGGATTTGAGCCCGGAATGTGGACTAAAAGTCTCCCTAGTGTTTTCATTAGATCTAATGCATGACTGGTTAATCACCACCAGACAGGTTTCACACATAGAAAATCCTGGTTAGAAATGAAAGAATATCTTCAGGCCTAGTACCTTGTCTCTCCATAAAGAAAACTAAATAGTAGTTTGGTCTGTAAACCCCAGAGCTTGGGGTCTAGCTCATGCCTGTTTGATTTCCAAGTCTCCACATCTGCTCACTACGTTAAGGAAGCATCATGTCCAAGATGAAACTGACAGTGGCACAGCTGAGCATCTGGGCTTGTTTAAAAATACTTCTTTCACTCACTTTTGTGCCTAGCATACATGTGGGCAAAAATTATGGGATCTGGGTCAGTCAGTGGTGTGGTGGTTAAGGCAGCTGGATTCCACATGACCAACTGTGAGTTTGAGTCCCAGTCCTAGTGACTTGAAAAACATGCTAGGCACATGTGTGTAGGTGCTCAAAATCCCCAAATGAGGAAGAGATGAAAGTGAAGGAACTGTAGTGTGACCATGTCCCATATGGGGTGATTTCTCACCACCCCCATCCTAGCTCTCTCCAGTGAGTGCATGTATCCTCTGACAAATTAAAATACACACACAAGCACACACAAACACACTCCTACTTAATATCCCTGGATCCACTTTTATAAAGTTATAATAACTGCCCTGGGAAAAAGAAAGCACAGATTAATCAAAAGTATCTCATCTGTTTTTTTCTGTCCTTTTCCCTTCCTTTCAAATATTTTTAAAGCATAATTATTTCCTCCTAAAGGCAAATATATCATTTGGGATAAATTGCATTTTTATCATATTATCTCCAGATTGTGGGGAATTTAAAATTCTCCCCCAAACATCCATTAGAGTATTCTCATGAAGACACATGTTCAGACTAGGAGATTAGTAAGAGTGAGGACTTTGGAGTCAGCGATGCCACCCACTAGCTCTGTGACCACAGGCTGGTCACTCGGTCATTCTGTGAAGCTGAAATGGTGAGAAAGAAAGGTATGGAACCAAAGGAGGAAACTTCTGAAAGCAGACAGCTAAGCCAGCTCAGAACAGAGCTGGTTCTCACAAAGCATTGGTTATATCATAATTACTTCCTTTCAAAAAGGATACGTGTGGCCCAAAGAGCAGAGAGGACTTGGCATCATACAGATAGTCTGCATCTGGGCATGGCCACGCCCCATGTGCCAGGTGCAGGTTGCTTCTACTCAACCACCTACTCTTTAGGTAAAAATACAGGTCTAATGTCAGTGGGAAATAGCATTCATGGCCTACATGTGACCTGAATTCCCAACATCTCAAGTCACTATTCCTCCCTCCACTCAGCCCTTGCTGCTGCACCAGGAGTTTATGGCCCACTGCAGCATGTGGAGGTATTAATAAAGAGAACATGCTTACCACATTTTGATTTTCTCCTTTCCTCTGAGGCACCTGTTTCCATGAAAATAAGACGGCGAGGAGGAGGAAGAGGAGGAGGAAAATCAGTATGATCTTTATCACCCTTTATTTGGAGCAAACTTGAATGGATTTCTTTGGGAGGAAAACTTCTGAAGACTGTTAAGGAAGCAGAAGATAGTACAGTCACTCATGCAACCCAAGAGAGGCATCGGATCATAAGAATCCTTTACACTCATGCTGGGCTTTAAAGTTCTCCAAACTTTTCATTTATATTACTTAATTTGTTCCTCTCAACAGTCCTGTGAGGCAGACAGGATAGGGAGACTTATTCTTAGCTGGATCAACTGAGTCAGAGGGAAGCAATGTAGGTCATGTTACATCAAAGCCATGTTTATGCAATTATCTGTTTATTAATTTTGCAGATATAAACAGCTTCTTCCAATCAAACACAGCTTAAGGAATATTTGTGCAGTGGTGGGGATTTTAGGACAGCCCAGTAATGACCACCCTTGCTCTCTAACACCTGAAGGGTCATTATTACTTGCACTCTTTTTGCTTCGTTTTGTTTTAAGATTTCTGTCATAGGGTGTATGTGCCCACCACAGACAGAGACAGTAGAATGAAAGTGAGAAGTCACCCCCCAAGGGAATGGCCACACTTCAATCCCTTCTCCTCCATTCTGCTCTTTTTTTTTTTTATTTAAAAAAAATATGGAACACTTCACAACTTTGCGTGTCATCCTTGCGCAGGGGCCATGCTAATCTTCTCTGTATTGTTCCAATTTTAGTATATGTGCTACCGAAGCGAGCACATCCTCCATTCTGCTCTTAAGATTGTGGGCACACACACTCATGTGCCCTGCGTGATCCTCAAGCTGCCAGGTCCAGGACTCAAACTGCAGTAAGCCATGTGGGAGTCCGGCACCTTAACCATCATGCCATCTGCTGGTGCCAACCTTGTACTCTTAATCTTCATGTGACAAAGATTCTTTGCCAAATCTGTGTACTTTTCTATAAAATTCATTTTTAACAAAGAATTCTAAGTCACTTTAGCAAAAACCAACCCTCCTTCCACCCAACCCCTACTGCCTAATCCTGGATATCTGATCACTCTCAATACCAGATCAAATTCCTCCCCCTCCACCCTCCCCAGGTGATATCTGACCACCTTGGCCTGTCTTTGGCAAGAATCCCATTAGGTCAGTTTAGCCAAAGTACTCCTTTACTCCTGACATTTCCTCCTAGTAATTTTCCATCCAGAGACCCCCACCTTGCTTCTTGGCTACAAATTCCCACTTGCCCAAGCTGTGTTCAGAGTTGAGCCCAATCTTCTCCTCAACCACAGGACTCCAATGTGATGAACCCTAAACCTATCACGATGGTCCTGAATAAAATCTTCTTCACTGTGCTTTACCAGGTGTCACCTAGTGATTTTTTTTCTTTGACCTTTGTAAAAATGTGATGATTCTCTAGGGGGTGGGGGTGATTGGACAGAGCTTCTATCCAGCACTCAGCCTATCTGGGCCTTCTCCTAAGAGCAAAGCAAGAAGAGGGGAACTGCTAGGGAAGGGGGTACCACAAAGACAGACGATAGTAGCTGTCTCTTAGAACTCTAGATAAGCACAAGTTGAGGCTGCAACTTACTTCAAACCTCAAAGAAAAGGTAGCAAGTGGAAACAGAGCAGAAAAAAATAATCACAAGGAAATGAATCAGAAGAATCACGTTTTAGTGTCTACAGTACTACTAATGTGGTATGTTAGCTGGGTGTGTGACTGCTTATGTGAGAACCTCAGTTTCCCTATTTGGTAAGGGGCAAGGGCACCACAGGGTGCCCATCTGGCTCTACCATTATCTGCAAGCCTACATTTCACTCTCTGGGATCTGTTGTCCTTGCTCCCCCAGAAAGAATGCTCCAAGCCAGCAGGTAATGTGCTGTGCGGTTTGGTGCAGGGTGATTTACTGCAAGGCTGCTCGGATACCCAATGGTACCTTTGGAACAAGCTCACCATCCACAATCTTGAGTGTCATTATTATTGGTCTCAGGGGAGAAGTTTGTTTCTTCCCTGCCCTTCGAATTTCAGCACAAGGTGAGAGGCTTCTGCTACTTTCCCTGGGCTATGCAAGATGTACATCTCAGAACACAGGGACAAATCTATTTCAAGGGCTGCCTTCAGGCAGAGCAGAAATGGCTAGTCCCAGAAACAGTATCAGTGTTGATACAAATCTGTCTTGAGACACTGCCATGAGAGCCTGCTATCTTCCCCCTCTTGCCCCCTGTGAATCCATTCTCCATGTAGTCTCTCCCTTTGCTTGAATTATCATCTATTATTTTTTTAGAGGTTTTGCCTTAGCGTGTATGTGGTTACTGGAGAGAGAGACAGAGACAGTGAGAGTAAAAGTGAGAATTCACCCTGCAGGGGTGACAAACCCTTCTCCTCCATTCTCCTCCCAGGATCTTGAGCACACATGCACATGTACCCAGCATGATTTTTCAAGTCACCAGGTCCAGGACTCAAACCACAGTTGGCTATGTGGGAGTCCAATGACACAACCGCTATGCCGTCTGCTGACCCCTATCCTTTTTAAACCACTAAAATGTCTTTTTTCTTTCAAGTTACCCTAGAGACAGCATCTTCTCTGTGAAATCTTCCCGAAAATGCTCACCGAAGTAACTATTTTTTGCCCCAAGATATGTCAACACCTACACTTCATACTCATCCTAATCTGCCCTCTTTCATAATTGTTGGCTTGTGCATTTCTCTTTCACCCAATAATTGCAAACTGATTGATCTGAAGGGAGATAGCATCTCTGTCATTGATCCTGACCAGCATTTTGTACCTTCATGGTACATAGTATGTTTTCTCAATCAGAGGAAGAGACAAAGTAAGGAAAATCTGAATGGTACATTTATTAATCCAAAGGCTGCTATCAGCTAATATTTTCTTTCCTTTTTTAAAAGTTTTTGACTGACACATAATAATTGTACATATTTGTGGGGTATAGTGTGATTTTTTTTCTGTGCATGAATACAATGTGTAATGGTCAAATCAGGGTAAGTAGCATATTCATCATCCCAAACATTTATCACTAGTTGTGGTTGGGATCAGTAACATTTTTGAATGGATCTTTGCTACAGCACACTGTCAACTCTCTCCCCAGCCCTGAGGCTTTAAATAGCAACCCTAAGCTGATAACTCTACAAGTTTGTATTTTTACCCCTGATTTGTACACTGAGCTACAGCCTCCTTTATCCCCTTAGATGTCTAATACCTGTCTCAAAGGCAATATATCTGGTAAGGAAGAGGAGTGACAGGCTCAGAGAAGAATATCCTGGCAGAGCAATAGGGGCCCCTCAGCCTATAATAACAACTGGTGACAAAGGTTGGATTGAAAACAGAGATTGCAGGGGTGTCTTGCCTTCTTCCCTGGTCAGCCAGGTCCTAAGTTTTAGCCTGGTATTTTCTTGCTTAGACAAGGAAAAAGCAAGGACCTAATTGATCCAAAATCTTTATGAAAAACAGTAGAAACAAATCCCTTACATAATTGGTATATAAATCATTTCAGATGTGAGTAATGATGCCAAGACAGGCAATTTATTATAAATATTAGAAACTTTAAAAGCCTAGTCTAGTTGGATTTAAAATCCTCTCTGGAACCGAGCTGTACTGCTCTGGGAAGAAATAAGTACATGGGCACTAGACCTATTCAGTCTAAGAACTGGCAGTCCACATGGCGGGGATGTTAGAGAGAGGATTAAGTCATCAGAACAAGGTTGGACTGGATATGGTCAAAGGACCATTCAGTGATTAGATATCAACTTATAAATAACAACAGCAAAAATGAAGATGTTAATCATGCTGATGATGAAGATTCTGCTGCCACCATTGTAGTTGATAATGACTTCCAATTATCTCAGTTAATCCTCAAAATGAGCCTCAGAAGTCACCTTTATTATCTTTACTTAATAAATGAGGAAATAGAGACATAAAGAACTTTTAGCAATTACCTGAAACCACACAGCTAGCTAGGAAACAGCAGGGCCGGAATCTGAGTATATGGCATATTTTTAAACATAACCTCAATGTTATGGGTGCAAATACAGAGTCAGATAAATTTTGGGGGGAGGGGTGGTCCTGGGCTGTAGTGAAGAAACAGATAGATGGTTCAAGGAGACATCTTAAACACAGCATATTGCTGACTACTCGTGTTGGAACAGCAGTCATACTGAGGTAAACTAGAACATGCAACCATAAATCAGAAGATCGGAATTCTAGTGTGAGATCTGTCACTGACTTGGTTGTACGATCCAGGTACATCATTTTCCATTTTGGATACAATCTCATTGTAAAATGAAAGGGAATTAGTTCCATAAGTGTTTAGGTATTCTTGGAATCTCAATTCTATCTATTCATCTGTATCTCTAGCCATCTATGCATCTATATTTAGAAATGAATAGCAAGCAAGGTAACTCCTTATATGATTTTAAACAAAAGGCAAAATTGAAAACTTCCTAGCACTTCTTCAAATCAACAGGTATTTCTTTTTATATATTTATATTTTGGGGGGAGGGAGGGAGAGGATTTTGCTATAGGGTGTGTGTGCTCGCCAGAAAGAGACAGAGAGACAGAAAGCGAGAAATCACCCCCCGGGGGGGATGGCCACACTGTATTCCCTTCTCCTCCATTCTCCTCTCAGGATCTTGGGCACACACACACACACGTGCCCAGCATTAAGTTTAAACTACCAGGTCCGGGACTCAAACTGCAGTCGACTACACGGGAGTCCAGTGACATAGCCATTACACCAACTGCTGGTCCCACCAACAGGTATTTCAAGTTGTGGGTCAAGTGAAGAAATGCAAGATGTTCCCAAACAAATAGGCCAGAAACTCAAGAAAATATCCATTTTTTCCCTATATTCCCCAGGGGTGAAAAGGAAATATTTGACTCCTGAAACTGTCCATTATTTAAGGTAGCATATACTCATAATGCTAATCAAAATTAGAGGTATTCTACTGTACACTAAAAAGAGAAAATGTTCAGAGTATCACTATAATATTCTGCAGACAAATAAGCACATTTAATCCTCTTCTTTAGGCCTCCTGAGAGAATACTATTCCCTTGGAGATTGCCATAAACTATGAGGAATGTCTTCTAAATCAGAATCTTGTCCACAACTATTTTTTCCTAGGTGTCAATATACTTTTATTAAAAGAAAAAAGTTATCTTACAAAGAAACATAGTCACATAGTCATGCTGGTTTTCAGATTAACTGCCTGGAAGCCTTGATTTCCCATGTGAGTTCATATCTTGCATCTGCTGGTTCTTTCTACTCAACTTTGGTCTCCCGAGGGAGGGTATTGTTAACTCCACACTAATTCAACAAAACAACATGGAATAAACCAAGTACAGTCAGTGTTTGGCACCAAAATTTATATATGGGTGTGTGTGTGTGGATGTATCAAATATAACCTTCTCTCTTCTTCATGTTTGACTTTCATAGATGACCATTAACAGTCATTTTTAAAATGTAACAGTAACAAAAATTGTCCTGAAGGTCTTTCACAGTGTTTCAGTTACACATTTTCTTTGAAAGTGCATACTGTGTCATACTGTGTTTACTTTTTTTTTTTTTTTGAGAGGTTTTTGCTATAGGGTGCATGTGCTCGCCAGACAGAGAGAGACAGAAAGCGAGAAATTACCCCCCAGGGGGGATGGCCACGCCGCAATCCATTCTCCTCCATTCTCCTCACGGGATCTTGGGCACGTGCGCACACGCGCCCGGCGTGAGTTTAAGCCACCGGGTACAGGACTCGAATCGTGGTCGGCTACATAGGAGTCCAGCGACATAGCCATTAAGCTAACTGCTGGTCCCAGTGTGTTGACTTCTCAGTGATGTTCTCTTATTTCTTTCTTTATTCTTCTTCTTTTTTTTTTCTTTTCTTTTTTGTAGAGAGGTTTTTGCTATAGGGTACATGTACTCCACCAGAGACACAGAGAGAAGCAGAGAGACAGGAAGTGAGAAATCCCCCTGCAGAAAGGATGGCCACGCTTCAGTCCCTTCTCCTCCGTTCTCCTCTTGGGATTTTGGGCACACACACACATGTGCCCATCATGAGTTTAAAGCTACCAGGTCCAGGACTCAAACCGCAATCGACTATGTGGGAGTCCAGTGATGTAACCATTACACCATCTGCTGGTCCCAGTGATGCTCTCTTCTTCAATGTTAACTGAAAACTCAGATATTTTTTGGCTTATAATTCAAGTGCTTTCCCAGCATAACTCGGAATAACTTCATGAAATCATCTTGTTTACTATACTTGGTAATTTTACTTTGAATTGCTTTTGCTTATATTATTTGATGTTTCTACTATCTCCTACTTATCTGATTAGCCAAGAAAAATATTGATACCATGGGTAGGGAAACACGTACAAGCAGGAAGAATCATGTTTCTATGAGGCTACTTTCACAAATAGTCAATCTATCAGTAAATATTTTCACATGAAGGTAATTTTTGTTCCTCTGTCCAACCACAAAGTTACATGGTCTCAGATGATCTTTCATTCTCTCTTGACTTCTTTAGGTCTTTCCACAGTGTCACCTCAATAAAGCCTTTAACGATGGTCTTATTTCAAATTGCAGTTCAATTCCATCCCCACGTACACTCACCCCATTTATTCTTTTACTGCTCTGGTTTCTTTCTAACACTTACCAACACCTAACACATAACTTATTTGCTTGTCTGATTTCTCCTCCTCTTTACCGACTAGAATAAAACCTCCATAAGAGCACAGTTGTGTCTGTTTCATTCATTGGTCATCATCATTACATAGAATTAAGCTTGGGTAGAACTATGTGTGTAGTGAGGGCTTAAAAATGTGTGTGGAATGAATTAATGAGTGAACAAATGTTCACATGAGAAGACCCTCCAGTATCTTAAAGGTTCCAGAACATTTGTGGTTAAGATTAGGGCCATGGGTTGGGACCAGCAGTTAGCATAATGGCTATGTCGCTGGACTCCCATGTAGTCGACCGCAGTTCGTGTCCCGGACCTGGTGGCTTAAAACTCATGCCGGGCGCGTGTGCGTGTGTGCCCAAGATCCCGAGAGGAGAATGGAGGAGAAGAGATTGCAGCATGGCCATCCCCCCTGGGGGGTGATTTCTCACTTTCTGTCTCTGTCTCTCTGTCTGTCTGGTGAGCGCATGCGTCCTATAGCAAAAACCTCTCAAAATAAAAAGATTAGGGTTATGGGTTTTATGCTTTATGCTACAGGAAACAAATTCCATAATGGCTTTCTTAGTAGCTGCTGGTGCCCTGTGTGTAAAGGACTGAAACGATCATGAAAATGAATGCTATGATAGATTAGCAATGTCTGCCTTCAGGCATTAGATGTGCCCATAGGAATAATGGCATTATGCCAGATATTCTTTAGTTCTGCCCTACATATTGTTGCATAATCATCTTCTCCCATCTCTGTGCAGTTTTCACTAGTGTCTATCATTACACACACACATACACTTGACAAAAGTTCAGTATGTTTTATTTTTTATTTGCCATAGGGCTATGTACTCGCTGGAGAGAGACAGAGACAATGAGAGAAAAAGTGAGAAATCACTCCTGGGAGTATGGCCATGCCACAATTCCCTCTCCTCCCTTCTCTTCTTGGGATTTTGATCACACATGCACATGTGCCCAGTGAGATTTTCAAACCACTTGGTCCTGGACTTGAACTGCTGACAGTGCCTTAACCACCACACCAATTGCTGGGCCCCACTCACATTGTTTTCAACAGGTAGTGGGTATTTTTAAGATCTTAAATAAAATATTTCTACCTTACTCTTTGTTTTATCTACCAGCTAATTGCTAGTTGCCAACATGTTGTAAGTAGTTGTCAAATAATTGAGTATCCTTGAGAATCGGAATTGTAGGTAGGAAGAAGCTTTAGAAATAATCCTATCCAAACTAATCATTTTACAGATGAAGAAACCAAGACTTAAAAGCTTAAGCATTTGTTCTCAAAATATACAGCTAGAACTCCACAAATAAGAATTTCATCTTCTTAGCATTTACAAGCAAAAGACAAACCAGAGATTTAGGAAAATTAGAGAAAAAAAGTTTTTTTTTAAAAAAAGAGATTGGAAGGGAAGAAAAGCAGCTTTTGGGCAAACACTGTGCAGAACACTCACAAACTGTGTTATCTGTCTCAATACAGGCAATGACCACGGGCTCTCTCTCTCCCTTTCTCTCCCTTTCTCTGCTGAGTCAGGTGGTGGTGCAGTGGGAAAAGTCCTGGGTTTGTGTCCAAAGACCTCCCTGAGCATACTAGGTGCCCAGGTAAAGACCCTATTAGGAGGAGGGGTCCTGTTTCTCCTCTCTTCTCATGAAAGAAAGAAAGAAAGAAACATAAAAAATAAATAAAAGCCTCTGTGCCTCAGGTTATTGGTCAGCTTCTGAGTTCAATCCTTACTGTTTTAATTTTGTTTTGTCGGAAGCAAAACAAGTTGCTAGTATTCATTGATCACAAGTCCTCCATGTAATTCCTCAGATAGATCATTTAAGAGACAGTTTCACTTAAAACTGAACTCCATTTTTCTGGCCTGGGGGTGACCCTTCTTTCAGATGAATGATTTATTCCCCCTAGTTTTTGCAGAACATTGTTTCTTGACACTACTGCAGTCAGATGGCACCAGAGACAGCATTTTCAACTGACAAGTCTTTATTTTCTTGAAACTGTTTTCTGGAAAATTCCAACATAGCTTTCCTAGAAAAATGTTACATACTTAAAGTTAATCAAAGTTAAACAAAACAACCCAGTAGCTTCTTTCAATCTTCCTAACACTGGTGCTATGTTGTATTGTACCGAAATTGCTTTCTGAATATCCATGGAAGTTCCACCAACACGTGAGTGAGGTGGAAGGCAGCAGGGCATGGAGATCCAACTCTACGTCATTCCTGCATTGGCTTCGCCGCATCCCCCCTCCCCCCAGCCTTATGCACAGAGGCCCTCCAATTTGGTCAGGTGAGAAGAGAGGTATGTTTTTGAGAAAAGTCATCCTGGAGTCTGCCAAGCCCTGTGTAGACAGGAAAGATTGCTTGGCAAACAAAGGGGTCGTCCAAAAGTCTGAGATAAATCGACAAATGCTGAGGTTTCAGGGACCCAGAAAGCCCTGAAAAGATATAGTTTTACATAGGAGGAAGGAGAAAAATATATTTTTCCTTTTAAAATAGCTGATAGGTATTTTTTCCCCTTCTTTAAGATATTATGGATAAAATAGTACCTTAAAAAAATAATGGGAAACGGCGTTCATTTCAATTCTCCACGGAGAAATTTCTGTAAGAATTAAGAGCCAGAAAGAGAGGTAAACTAGAATAGAAGCTCTACTGCAGTGAAATTTGTGTCCAACTAGGAAGAAGGGTGGCCAAGTATTTTCGGTTGCACCTTTGCTCCCTGGTGATGACGTCTCTGACATATCCAAGAAGCACTGCTCTACAGTGCTTCCTGTGTGCCTTGCTCGGCACAGTAACCCCAACCCCTTCCACATAGCCTGGACCATCATGGGTGTGCAGTAACTCCTTGGTGAATGAAATCATGAATCTTACCTGTATTTCCTACCCTTGTCTCAACCCTACCACATTTATACCCTTAGAATACAATGCTGTATGCTAGAGGCTCTGTGTAAGTATACTTGGCTCTGCTCCTCAATTCTCTGATATTTACATTTAACTTTTAATATGGATCATATGCAGACCCAGTGTTAAGAGCTGTTTCTGATGGTATATTTATTTAAGCCTTCTAAATTTGTGAGCTACACACTAATATTTTCATCTCCTATTTTACTGGTGATGAAACAGATTCAGAGAAGCTAAGAAACTTGTCCAAGGTCACAACACAGCCTGGACTCAAATGCAAGCCTAAATATAAAGCCTGTGCCCTTAATCCCTACTCCTTCAGCCTCATTATGATTTGTGCAGTGACTGTGTCTCTAAAATAGTGCCTCTCAAACTATTATTCACACAAATCATCTTGTTAAAATGCAGATCCTGATTCAGAAGGTCTTGACGGGGCCTGAGTCCCCACACTTCACTTGTTAGAGCAAAACTCCCATCTGGTCTTCACTCCACACATTGGGTATCCATCCTATTCAAACAAACTTTTATTTCTGTGGTCCTCCATTTCTGTTACACAATAAGTAGTGTGTGTGTGTGTTGTATTTGTTTTTGTTTTTAGATATGGTCTTGCTTTCCTGTGATACTCCTGCCTCAGCCCCCCAAGTAGCTGGAACTGCAGGTGTAACCACTATGTATGGTCTTTAGGATAGGCCAGGAATCAAACCCAAGCCTCCCATGTGGCCTTAGCCTGTCAAGCAAGAGTGCCCAGTATGTGTTGAAATAAGCAGGAAATAAATAAGTACTTTTAGAATTAAAAAATTATTTTGTTTCATTATTATTGATGGCCAGTTAGATATTTAGCAAGAGCTTTCTGCAAGAATGCAAAGTCTTAGGGATTCCAGCTGAGACCTTAGAGGGGACATTTACGGTTTACGGGTAGAGATGGAAGATAATCTCATTTGTATTTTAGTTCTCTCTGGAAAAAGTATGGTGGATGGTTTGGGAAGGGACAAGCCTAAAAGTGGCAGACCAGTACGGAGGCCATGATAGTAGTCCAGGCAAGAGATGATAACAATTTGGAGAGGCTCATTCTATCCCTGTCCTAGTCTGTTTGTGCTGCTATAACAGGTTACCACAGACATTTACAACAAACAATTGTATTGGCTCATAGTTCTGGAAGCTGGGAAGTCCAAGATCAAGTGATCACATCTGGTGAGGACTCTTGCTGGGTCAACCCATGGGAAGAGAGCAAAGAGTGAGTTAGAGTGGGTGAGAGATTAAACTCCACGACTTAAGCTGTTTTTATAATCAACATTCATCCATTCATGAAGGGTGGCCATTCATGAAGGGTGGCACCCTCAAGACCCATTGATCTCCCATTAGGCCCAATACTTCTATATTCGGGAGTAAGTTTCCAATACATACTTGTGGGAAACATATTCAGATCATAGCAGCTTCTTGATCTAAGTTTAATTCTTCCACTAATACACAATAATTAGAAACAAATGAGCTTGAGGGAATAGGCAGCTAACAGCAAACATCTAACCTAACCATGTAATTTTAGAAAGAAAGACTAAGATCAAGAGAAATTCCTGGCCCAGTCACAGCAGCACACGCTGCTGCTAAGGTATTGTGCTCTGCAGTCTGAGACCACATGGGAGGCCCAGGTTTGATTTCACACCCATCCTGAAGGTCAGCTGCAGTGATAATTCCAATGACTTGGGAAGCCGAGGCAGAGGATCAAGCTCAAGGCTAGCCTGGGCAACACAGAGTTGGAAGTGATGACATGCACCTGTAATCCCTGCTGGGAGACTAAGGTTGGAGAATTGTGCCAACAGGACCCCACCTTGAAAGAAAGAGAGAGATTCCCAAATTTCTTATAACTTATGTTCTGCAGCACTGTTCAAAGTACTTCCCATAAGATGTTAAGAGGTAATATGGAAAAAATCAAAAGTGAAAAGGGATTCAGTAGTCAAATATGTTTAAAGATACTTGACTAAACAGAATTAAACAGAGTTAAGCTGGTTTGTGTACTACAGAACTTCTGAGTCCTTAAGAAGCTGAGTTTTTAATATTCTTTTTGAACCTTCCAGAGTGAGCATAGTTCTCAAATTACCAGAGGATTTTTTATGACTAATGTTGCATGAGAAACACGTTGGGAACCTGATGTGTAATTTCTTTCTCTTATCATTTGGGTGAATTGGATCTCTCTCCTTAGTGCAGTTATGCTCCACCTTTCATCCATTCCAGAACCTTCTGTACAGCCCACACATCTGCCTTACTCTCTTATCTTTCACTTCTCTGCTGTCACCTTCTGTATTCAGAAAGTTTGAATTCACTTGGTTGATCAGTACCAGGTGATCGCCTACTGTGAAAGTTACTTTCAGATTGAGAAAGGCATGGTCATAAGATTGAGTGAAAATCCTGCCTTTGTTATTACCTTCTTATATAACCATTGGAAAAGTAAAAATCCCAACTAGGGATGAATTATTTTTTAAAAAAAGAATTATTTTATTAATTTATTATTATTATTGTTATTTTTAAATTTTGCTACAGGGCATGTGAGAAAAAGAAAAAGAGAGAGAGAATGAGAAAGCAAGACACCACTAGTTCTGGGACTCAAACCACAGTCACCTATCTGAGATTCTAATATTTCAACTACCACATAGCCTGCTGGCCCTGGGGCTTAAGTTTTTCATATTTTTCAAATGATCTGGCATAACCAAATTATATCTCCTTCTAGTGCTATGTTAGTATAGTCAATGTCATAGTTAAAGTCTCTTTGAGCTCCTTAGCAAGGTCAGAATCAACCTAATAGATCAGTGACTTAACTAGTGACTTAACTGAACCCAAACTTCCCTATTGTATAAACACAACCTCCACTTGGGACCTCCATTTACTGTCCCTAAGATATATGGCCCTACCATACCAATCTACCATTCTTCCATCAGATCATACCTTTCTGAGTCTCCTTAAATCCAGAGACTCAGGTAATCCTGAGGATTCACCACACCTTGTCACAGATCTGAGTGGTCCAACATAGGTCTCTTGATTCCTTGCTCAGAGCTCTCTTCTAAGCACCTGATCTTTTGAATATGCTGAAAAACTTCTCGATCTCAGTTATTGCCTTGGTAATCAACAAAGCTGCCATCCTTCAGAGAGTGACATAAATTCCTATCAGGTCCACACTCCGTCATCATGTGTCTCAGAGCTGACTGCCCAGGCTGCCAGAGCCAATGCGGTCCACTTTGGTCATGACTGAACAGCCTCAGGGAAAATCATTGGCTCATTCAGACTTGCTCCAGCTGCAAGCAAAATCTGCCAGACCTCATTCTAATCCTCTCTTCCTGCCTTTTCCTTCTCTGGCCTTTGTCTTTCAGACAGGCCTCCCAGGGGAGTATGGTGTCTCTTGTGGTTGGACTCAGTGTGCATATAGAAATATTATCTGCATAATTTATCACTCTCAATGCATTCTTCTTCTATTGACAAAAGAAGTATGGATCTATATCTGTATTGGGAGAGACAGAGGGATTTTTACATATCGAATGTGCTTATGCATAAATATATGCTACTTGCCAGTCACTGAATGAGCCACACGCTGTAATGCCTTTTTTTCTTTTTTGAGAGGTTTTTGCTATAGTGTGTGCGCTTGCCAGAAAGACCGAGACAGAAAGCAAGAAATCACCCCCAGGGGGGAAGGTCACACTGCAATCTCTTTTCCTCCATTCTTCTCTCAGGATCTTGGGCATACATGCACACGCGCCTGGCATGAGTTTAAGCCACAGGGTCCAGGACTCGAACTGTGGTTGGCTGTATGGGAGTCCAGCGACATAGCCATTTCACTAATTGCTGGTCTCCACCTGCTATGATGCTTTTATGGCATTGTTCAAGCTGGTCATTTGGCTTAGAAAACCCTTCCTCCTCCAGAGTCCTTTACTTCCTGTTGACATCCCATGCATCTGTGGAGAACTTCTATTTCTCTGCTCTCCATTTTTGGTAACAACCTCAATTTCCTTTTGACAATCTACCCTTTCATGTAATTCAGTCCATGTTGTTTGTATGGGAGTGATCTCATCTTCTGGTTCTGCATGGGTACATGATCCACACTTGGCCAGTCAACCTATATCCATCCAGCTATAGTGACAAGTTCAAGGATATTCAGGTAACCCAAGCAGGGCAATGACAGCCCAGAACTTTTGTTAGCGATTTTGAGAAAGAGGTCTCTTTCTTTTGAGATACTGGGATGGCAGAAGATAAACCTGCAGTTGCAGTGACTTTCTCTGCCCCAACATGGAAGTGGTAATAAATCTAACAGGAATGAACATAGAGTCCAAAAAAGCAGACTTATTAATGATGACATTGAGCTTCAGAATCCAGTCATGCTTTAAACTAGTCCTACCCACTGGCTTTTCAGATTTCCAAGTCAATAAATTATGATGATGATGATGATGATGATGATGGTGGTGGTGGTGGTGTTATTGCCCAAGTCACCTTAAGCTAATAAAAAACATGTTACAGTATGCTATCCTGATCTCTCTTTAGGACTATTAGACTTTCAGTGGTTAAGCATGCCACCTGCTGATGGTTCAAAACTGTGCTTTGTCAAATGATAATGTTTCACCCAAGTTAATGTCCCCTCCCCAGAAGCAGCCCACATCTGATGACTGATCAGTGCAAGACTAATTCAAATGTCCAAATACCTTGTCTCAATTCTAGATGGTTCTGAAGAGACATCCTAGTTCCAGAATGCCCTATGGAATTTACTGAGGCCTCTACTGCAACTAAACTACAGTTCAACATCCCCTTCTGTCTAATACTGTTCCCTTCACCATCTTACAGGTGCCAACTCCAAGAACAGTTCCCAGTATACTTGCTGCATTCATATATTCATCTAGAATCTGTTTCCTGGGAAACTTAATCTAAGAGAGTAGAGTTTGCACATTTGAAACCAGAGGGGTTCAAATATATCATTCTATAAGACCTAGCCCAAGTGCTACTCTTTATAACAAATCTTTCATAATATTAAGTACTTCTTCCTAATATTGTACAACTTGTAACTTGTGCCTTCACTTAGATGTTTATATTTCTTTACATATCATAATCAATGGCCAGTGTATCTGTCCCTCCCCATTAATTTGTAAACCCTCCAACACATTTTTATGTTAGCCTAAGTTTAACTGCTCTGCACATAAGTTATACTCACCATGGGAACCAGCAGGTAGCGTAATGGCTATGTCGCTGGACTCCCATGTAGTCGACCGTGGTTCGCGTCCCGGACCTGGTGGCTTAAAACTCATACTGGGCACGTGTGCGTGTGTGCCCAAGATCCCGAGAGGAGAATGGAGGAAAAGGGATTGTGGTGTGACCATGCCCCCTGGGGGGTGATTTCTCACTTTCTGTCTCTCTGTCTCTCTCTGCCTGGTGAGCGCATGTGCCCTATAGAGAAAATCTCTCCAAAAAAAAAAAAATATATATATATATAAATAAGTTATACTCATGTGCTGACGGGCACTGTGAAAAGTGTCCTTACAAAATTCCTCACTGGGATCACTGTGGGAAGGTGTTGAAAATTATATTAGTTACCTATTGCTATATAACAAATTATTCCAAAACCCAGCAGCTTAAAACAATGACCATGATTATCTCAATACTTGCTGAGGGTAAGGCCTCCAGAACCAGCTTAACTGAGCAACTCTGGTTCTGTCATAGGATTGTATTCAAGATACCAGGCAGACCAGCAGACATCAGGAGATCAGTATGGGGCTCATGGGCCTTCTTCAGAATGGCTCGCTCACATAGTTCTTGGTAGGAGGCCCGTCATTCAACAGCAGGGCCTCTCCACAGAGCTCCAGGAGTGTCCTTACATCATGGCTTCCCCTAGTGTAAGCGATCCCACAGAGAGAGCAAAGAGGAAGTCATGCTGCCTTTTTATGTGCTAATGTCAGATGTTCTATGCTTAAAGGAGGGAGAATTAGCACGTCCACATCCTTGCCTTTAAAGGGAAGAATCTTCAAAAAATGTGTTGGCTGTATTTTAAACACTCCATAAGAATGCTGTGCATTATGTTGCCTGACTTCCCCTGTGAGCTATAGGAAAATCCTCTCTAATCTCACTCCAAAGAATCCTAACACTTTTCATAAACAGCTTGATTGTTTCACCTCCTGTGCACTGTAAATTGGGTAATTGGGTAATTAGTCTTATTTCACTCTTTGCTCCTTAAAAACCTAAAACTAGATTTGAAGTCTACCTCTATTAAGAGTGAAACCTCTCATAGCCTGCATTTATTATGCTATTCTCATTTTGAAGTTTTGTTTTCTCTTCTTTGCTTTTCCTTTCTCATAATTTTTCTTATTTTAAGATGTATTTTACCTTGCTATATGCTGTGCATGTTAATAAACTGGCTTAAATTCTTTTTAGGATAAAGTATAAATAAATAAGTACAAGCATACAAATGTACACACATATACCTAAATCAGGTCTCTTGATTTACTAGTATATATCCCCAGAGTCAGGGCAACAAAATAATTAAACAAATCTAGGTCATTTTGATCTGATCAAGACTGTGGTAAGAATAACAACATTTACAATATCTACAAACATCTATTTTGTGTTAACAGTGGATTGGGCACTGTTCAAAAGTTCACTCTTTCATTTAACCTTCATGATACCCCTGAAGATAAGTACTCTCACTATCCTTGTCTTATAGAAAAACATCAAGGGGTGAAGGACTTTTCCCAAGGCTGTATTACTAGAGAGTGATAGAGCCAGATCCAAAACCAGGATCAACCTGGAGCCAAAACTGTATGCTGCCTCTACTTTGTTAGGGCAAATGGAAAAGACATGTTATCAATGAGAAAATGAAGCCCATGTTGTGAACTAAAAATCATCAAGCCATTACCAATGTTATGGAAAGAGATTTGAAATATAAAAAGGAAGAGAGAAACATACCACTGAGGATTTCATAGTCCAAGCAGAGACATGTAACTGACAAATGCAAAGCAATTTGAGAATAGAATTTACACACGTCAAGATGAATTTGGATATATAATAACTATTATGGTTGTTTTTTAAAAAAGCTAAAATTTGCATGATCTGAGAAAGTGTTAAAAATAAAAACAATTTTAAAATTTAAAGCCTTCTAAAAAGTGGTGAGATTTAGGCCAGACCATGAAGGAAGGGCTAAAATTGGATAGATAAAGAAAACATGAGGGTAATAGCATGGAAGGAAGCACAAAGTCTAAAATCTCTAGGCATTATATAGCAATTCCATACCACTGGGCCCTTAATAACTACCTCTTACATCACCAGCTAATGTGCCTAGTGACTTTCAGAGAGGAAAAATATGCATATACATATACACATATATTTTAAATGTGGAAAAGGGAATGTGAAAAAAAAAAGCATCAAGAAACTTACAGGCATTAGAATAGAAAATATACAGACATTAGAGTAGAAAATCAGAAATGGTACAAGAGTGACTCTTCAAAAAAGAGAAAAATCAGGGTTATATAGGGCATGAGAGGCCTGTCAGCCACTACCCTGTCATTTTGCCTTCTTTCTAATATGAATGGGTAAGCCTGTTCAGGCTCTATAGAACGAATACCATTTGTGGGCTTGTAAGCCATATATCATGGTTCCAGTTTCAGGGATGACTAGACTCCGGAGGTCGGCTTGCCCATCTGCAACAGGGAGATGGTGCAAACCTTTTCTTTGTGAAGATCAAATCACATAATTTACATGAAAATGCTTTCTATGCCATAAAACAGAATAATGATCCTTACAACAAATCATCGTTAGATATAAAATTTTAAAATCTGTTAGAGGGCATGTGCATTCACCGGAGAGAGACAGAGAGAGAAATAGAAACAGGAAAAGTGAGGATGCACTCCCCTCCATGAGGGGTGATCACACCGCAATACTTCTTCATTTCCTCTTTTGAAGATTTTGGGCACACACACCCAGAATATTTCTCAAGCCACCAGGTCCAAGACTTGAACCAGACAGTCGGCCCTGTGGGATTGTTACTTCAACCACCATGCCAATGGCTGACCCTAGATATATATTTAACTTAGCTATTGAAGGTAACCTGGTGCAAACATCTTCCTATTCTGTGAATGCTCAAGACAAATTCTGTGACTTCTGCCTGAACTTCCAGTGTCAGAGAGCCTCCTTTCATATAAGACTATGTGTCCCAGCAGAAGACAATGTAAACTAAACTAAGAGCTGCCTCTTGGCATTTTTACTGGTCCCAGTTTTATCCTCTGGATGTGCAGAAAAAAAAATTTAGCCAGCAAAATAACAAAATCTACTTATACACATATTTAGCTCTTTAAGTGCTTATTGCCACAATTACTACCATCGCTTACCAGCCATCCAAAGTCCTAGGCTATTCTCCATAACGGTTCTACTTTCTAAAGGTCTTCATGCCAAGACCTCACACCAACCTAGTTACCTCTAAGGTGGTATCTAAGTGGAAACATAGTACTCTAAATGGAGTATTTAAAAACACAAGGCTGACTCCTGGCTAGAGTATTTGACATTTTACACTTCTGGACCGTCTTAGTTAACTGTCTCTGTGGCTCTAATTAAACAAATACTTGCTGCATATTTCAACATTCAAAAAACACATTTGAATCAATGAGTACATGCCTCCACCCTGTGTAGCATATGGACAATCAGATAGGTGCTGAATAAGCCACAGTAACATTGAGCGCGTACTGGCCTCCTATAGTATGCCAGACAACAAAGGTGCCTCATCGGCCTCCCAGACCTGAATACAAGCTCCATGAGAGGAGAAAATTTATCTTCTTTATTTTTGTGTTTCTGACTCCAAAAAGAGTGCTTGACAAATAGCGGTACTTGTCAAATATCTAATTAATCAATTAGTTAATGAGGTTTTGCCCTATAGATAGACTTAAACAAAACTAGGTAGCAATTAGAAAAAAAAGAAATAGTATGTGCCAAATGAAGGCCTTTGGAGAAAAGAAGACTTCTCCTAGTCCCCAAGGCTCCCCTCAATCATTGCTCCTTCTCACTCCACCTCACTCTGATGAAATATGAATCTGATTGGCCCCTAGATTCTAGGACTCCATCTCAGCTGTGTCTGCAGGTAAGCGGGTCCATATACACATATACATTAGAAGGTAAGTTCTCGGCGTGGCTTTCTCTTTTCTGGTGAGATAGAGCTGCTGGGTCTAGACCAATGTTCGCCAGATGTCATTTTACTATCATTAAAACCTCTAAAGCTCCAATAAATGATGTGAGTTGAACCATACATATTAGAGTTGTTCAGGGAAAGAAGATCAATAGGATTGATACTGGCTGGTTTCAGAGAGGCTGAAAGGCTTGACCCAAGTTGTGGAGGCTAAATATCAATGTTTCAGAGAAGGCATGAACAATGAGGTGGAATTCATTCTGACTGAAGTTGGCCTTGGGAAGAAGAAAACGTAGTATGCTTTGCTGAGATGGTTAGACTTTATTTCACTGGGGATGGGAAGATACTGAAGGGTGATGAGTACGAGAGTGGCATAATGGCAGCATCTTTTTGGAAAGAAGAATTTTTGACCTTTATGATGCCTTTAAAGAGAAGACATTCTTTAAGGGATTTGTGTCAGAAACACAAGACTGTAACTTGTGCTCTGCCATTAATGTGCAGGTTGATGTTAGATAAAGCATTTCACTTTGATAAGTCCACATAACAAAAGAGGCAATGAGGATAGTTAGTTTGCTTTATTACAAGTGCCAACTCTTCACCCTCTGCTGGGTATTCCTGGAGCACTATGTTTAGATAAATTCTGAGGCCCTGTCTGGTCTCAAAAGTAAGGTGCTGTCATTGGCTAGTAATGTCTGCCATGGTATAGAAATGAGAAGCAGAGGTAGACAAGCTACATATTTGTTGTTGGTGATTATCAAAGGGGAATATTTTAACAGCTTTGTAAATACTCCCCTACTGTTAACTATCACATGTTTCTTATCACCCCTAGCTGTCGCCTATGCCCTGTCATTCCTGAGCCTAGGATTGGAATTTTCAGTTTTCTATAACACAGTAGAGTAGAAATAAATACATCCAAACAGTGTTCTTCTAGCCTGAGATTCTGTGTTTCGGTAAGGGGCCATTTGGAAGCATGTATCACTGACCTCCTAGTCCCTTCTCTAACCTGCCCAACTGCTAGACAAATAGCCAAACACGGAAAATCTACCTCAGAAACAAGGGAAGGAAACCATTTAATTCCATGTAAATATCCCCCAAATAGCTAATGAGGCAAACTATAGCAGCTAGATTCGCTGTGTAAGGCTGAAATGTCTCTAAATAGAATATGGCTCCAAGTTTTCTATGGGGTACCTGCATCAGCAATTCTGTAAGTAAGTCACCAAGAGGACAACTTTCTCTCAGGCATCCTTTGCCCCTAGCAAATCACAGATGTGCAAAGAGGAAAAGTAGGGTAAGGAGGTAGGGCCATAGCCTGAGGAGGTACAGTAGAAGAAGAGTTAAGGAAAAAGGAAATAAGCAAAACAACTCTTACCACTCATCCTCAAAATTTTTCTTGAGCCATTCTGACTTACATGTAAGCTGCTCTCTCTCATGTTGTTACTTCATCCCAGAATGTTCCATGTTTCCTTAACATCACTAGCTCATTCTCACCCTTAAGGTATTAGCCAATAGGTCACTTCTTCCAGGAAGCCTTCTGAAACCAAGATAGGACCTACTATTCCATCTTTATCATAACTCTGATAGTAGTATATTCCTTTTTTTTAATGATTTCTTCTTTACATTCAATCATTGCACATTTCTTTTTTTTTTTTTTTGAGGAGTTTTTGCTATAGGGCACATGTGTTTGCCAGAAAGACAGAGACAGAGAGACAGAAAGTGAGAAATAACCCTCCAGGGGGATAGCCATGCCACAATCCCTTTTCCATTCTCCTCTAGGGATCTTGGGCATGCACACACACCTGCCCAGTGTGAGTTTGAGCTACTGGGTCTGGGATTAGAACCACAGTCGACTACACTGGAGTCCAGTACCACAGCCATTATGCCAACTGCTGGCCCCAATCATTGCACATTTCTACAGTACACAAGATGGTTTTTCAAAGTATGCATACAGTATGTGAGAATCAAATCAAAGTACCAAAGGCATCCTTTTCAAAAGAGAATTTTACATGCTTGTGTTTCTTGTTTCTTCACTTTACCCCTCCCAGCTACTCTCTACCATCTAATCCTCGCCCTCATAGTCTCTGGTATCTACACTTAACCTTCCTGCTATTACATTTTTGGTCTTTCCATTCCTGCCATAGAATGCAGACACTCGATATGTAAGGAGAAAGAATATACAATGGTTGTCTTTCATAGTCTGGCTTAATTCACTTAGCATTAAATCATCAATGTTTAGAATCAAATACTTATCTGTCCCTCGGATGAAAACAATAGGCAGTCTCTATTAAGTACGTCATATGTGCTAGGCACTAAGCATCTAAACATAGATTATTTCACTTAATAGAAGAATGATTCTGCATGGTAATATTCTCATTTTACAAATAAATAAATTGGCTTAGAGAGGTTAAGTACCTGGACCAAGGTAACAAAGGCTGTGCCTCTAGCTAGTTACAGAGCTGTGTTTAGAACCCAGATCTGTTCACATGCTCTTAACCATCATGCTACCCCACAGCCCCCTCTACCCGCTGGTCTCCATAGGGCAAAGACTGTGTCCTAGTCACATGGATCATGCTCTTTTCTTGGACTCAGGTCTTCAAGCTGATTGAATGAAAGTATAAATAAACACAGGAATGAGTTAATTACTGCACATTAGAAATTAAAGATTTCATAGGGTCAGTTTGTTTTTGAGACAATAGGGCTAACTGGAAAGATTTACCTTCATTATGGTAAGGCCACTATGTTTCTCAAGGTGGCCAGACATAATAAACTCTAATTGACAAGGACAGCCATAAGTAAGAACCTGGGAAGTGGTAGCAAAGGTCATGCCCAAGGAAGAGACCATGAGTAGGAGATGAAGCATGGAATCAGAAGCTGTGGAGGTTAGGCATAAGGCAGGATGCCAAGAGTTGGAAAGGTCAACAAGAGATATCAAATGGGTTGGACAGGTAATAAGCTAAGGAAGTGGCTAGAAGTCTGTTGGCACTAGTGCTGGCCACAGAGTATAGGAAATGGGTTGGTTGCCTTGGGGTCAGGGATGGCCACATAGAGATCTATAATCCATAAATATCCATAAGACTTGAATCAGGATTTGATCCACAGCCCTCTACCACCCCCTGACTGCTGAATGCTACCCCCATAAGCAATGTCTGATACTCATAGCATACCTTTTCCTTAAACTGTAATAACACAGCTTCTCTGGACTACAATTATGAGGTTTGATTTTTTAACAGCTGTTCTTGTGGTTGAAGTTTCTAATGTTCCAGTCCAAATAAGTGAAGAAATGGGGGCAGGAACCACCTTTTGTAAGATTGGGGGGGCATGGGGAGGGTGAGTATAGGCTCAGTTTTAAGCAGACTGGGTAAACTCCATTTCTGAAAAATTCATTTATTACCAAGAGATACTTAAAACTTTCGTCAATTCTGCAAATGACTATTTGCCGCCTTTTGTATGCCAGGCACTAACCTGGATGATACAGAGATGAGTAACACAAGGTTAGCTCGCACAGTCCAGCAAAGGACTCCATGTTCACCAAAGCAGAGCCAGGACCAACTTTAAAATCAGAAGATTGGTGTCCAAGGAAAGAGCCTGATCCAGGTCTTCTGGGCTACAATTATACCCCAGCCCTCATTAACTCTGTGATCTCGGGAAAGCCAAATAACCTCCCTGTGTCCTAACTTGTTCATCTGCAAAGCATAAACTGATTGTCCTTACCTCATAAGGTTGTCACGGGATTAAATAAAATAGCACACAACAAAGCATCCTGCTAAATCGCAAACCACCAGGCATATTAGATTCTCACCACCAGAAATTCCTCTGCCACTTTATGGTACCACCTTATTTAATAAGCAAGCTTAGCCAGATGCCTTGAATAGAGATGTAAACCTCATGAACATAGACCTTTGGCAAATTGAAAAAGGAACACTCAGTCGCATCCAACTGATCTAAACCAATATGTACTGAGGACCCATGCCACGTAAGACCAAAGTGTAATTAAGTCTCACGATAACGGTATCAGACAGGCACTGTTTCCCCATTTTAAAGAAATTTAGAGTGAAATAGTAACATGTTAGAGTCACACAACAAGTAAGTGGAGCTGATATTTGTGCCTAAACCAGCCAGTCTCCGCTATGCTAAGCTGCCCTTTGGGGGTGGGGAGGTAGAGGGTAGCAAGTGTTTTATTTGGCTAAAAATGCTGCCCTCCTCCAGCTTTGAATCGGTAACCCCCATACAGCCTTTCACAATGGGCCTCCATACTCCCTAACCCAATGATATAACTTTTCTCCTCGCTTCACAATTCCATTATTCTACAAGAAACCCACAAGGGACAAGCATATCAGCAATGAAAGGGAAGGCATATATAAGCCAGTTTCTTTATCAGCCTCTCCCATGCTTGTGATTTCCGGCTGTGAAGGAGGAACAGGAGCTGTAAGTAATGCTAATAGCATCATCCAAGGCACGCCAGATAACAGCCCCGCAGTCACAGGGAGGAATTGCTTTTGTGCCACATGGGTTTTGTTACCATCCTGGCTGGGAGAAGAGATTCAGAGAAAATCAGATGTGATGGGCTTAGAAACCTCACTAACTCATTGGGGGCTGCCTGGCCCACAGCTCCCGAAGAGGTACAGGAGCAAAGAAGGGGTTTATCTGTATGGTACATGGGCTGAGACTTTACACTTTCTCACAAGCAAAAGAAAATAAACCGTGCCTAAGGAGAATCTGCTATTATTCAGCTGGGAAGAGAGAAGGGGCTGGCTGGAGGAAGGCCTTGGGCTTCCCTGGGGCATATACGGCTGGCTCCTTTTGAGAGGTGAACAGGTGAAAATTGCACTTTAGAGGAGAAGCCATAGAGAGGCAGATTGTATATCAAAACAGGGGTAAACTGAACATGCTATCATAAGGAAGTGTGTTCATGCAGGAGAAAGTGGGCACTCTTGCCTCCAATGTGTTCAGGAAGTCAGGAAACCTCAGGAGGAATGTCTCAGAGTCTATCTGCATGTGATGAGGCTGAGATGAGCAGATCACAGCAATGGGATTCTGGCTGGATATGGTACTGTACAGTGGTCAGAGTCCCAGGGACACGGAAGTCAAATCCGAACATGCCAACCTACTAACTGTGTAACCCTACACAAGTTACTTAACCTCTCTGGGCCTTTTTCTTCTATGAAACAGGGATCATCATAGTAGTGGCATTGCAGAGCTGTGAGAATTAAATAGGTTAATACCTGTGCAGAGTTTACCAAATCAAGAGAAGAAGCCAGACATACCAAGTTGGGGCTATCTAGGTAGAGGAGATAACAAACAGAGGTCTTGATGCAGGTCAAAGCTTAATATGTTAACAGGAAAAAAAGAGGTCTACCTGAGTGGCTAGGAGCAGAATGAGAACAGAGTGATGGGAAATGACCAGGTGAGGTCCAATCAGCTAGAGCTCTGTAGGCCACACTGAGCTGTTGGGATTTTAGTCTAAGGCAAGCGAGAAGACACTGAAGGTTTTAGACAGGGTAAGACATTGTACAATTTATATTTTAAGGAGATCATGCACTTGACTTACAATAACAACAAAAGAATGCATGATCCTTCCTGTTATTTCTCCATTTGCAGAAGTCTCTGAGGCTTTAAAAGAGCTCAGAGTTATAAAATAAAAGGTGTCAGGGCCCCTAGATACTCACATGGCCAGCCTACTGCTAACCAGGAACACTCATGTTGGATTGTTATTAAGTAAAAACACACTTTATTGTGCTGAGCCAATGGGAAAGGCAA
>NW_006207220.1:1500175-1513665 GCF_000334495.1 Tupaia belangeri chinensis
GAGGAAGAGGAGAGCAGAATTTTATGTGCAATTTGAAGAGTGAAAATATGGGTCAGGGAAAAAACAGCAGCCGAAGCAAAGACCTTTCACTCCATTTCTTTTGCGGTATCTGACATAGAGTATGTGCGTATGTGTGCACATGTTTTTTAAATAAATAAATGGGTTTGGTCAAGCACTAGCTAACCTATGACATGAATAAGCAGCCTACCATCTTCTTTGTGGATGTGGGCCATCAAGAGCATAGAATAATGATAGCAGACCAGAATGACCTGAGGAAACAGCACCCAGGTCTCCTATCTCCCTTTTCAGAAGCCATTTATGAAATATGCATTTTTTTCCATCTAACTCCAGACTGCTTTTTTTTTAAAAAAATATTTTATTTATTATTATTTTTTAAAGTTTACTATAGGGCATGTGTGCTCATCAGAGAGAGAGACAAAGAGAGAGAGAGAGAGAGAGAGCAAGTCACCAGGTCTGGGACTCAAACTGTGGACAGCCATGTGGGAGCCTAGCGCCTTAACCACCAGGCCACCTGCTACCCCCCTCAGTCTGCTTTTCTAAATTCTTGTCAGATGTGCAATATTGGCTTTTGCAGTTGTAGAATACAAAAATAGCAAGATATAGGTAGTTGAGTTTTAGACTATCCCAGGCAATGGCTGGCCCTGGGCATCCTTTATCAGACACTGCTCACTCCCCAAGCATTATACTTCATTAAACATGTACTGGTGTTCATAGTGACTCATCAGCAAGCATCTACTAAGCACTTACCCTGTACTACACACACTTCTAACTACTGGTAACACAGAAGCAACCCAAACAGAGCAAATCTCTGCCCTTTTCTGTCTGTATTAGTTGACAGCCATGTACAGGGTCCCTAGTTTCATAGGCAAAAAAAATAAGCAACATTTCAGATGTGAGCTCTGAAGAAAATAATAAGGGTGTGTAACATAATAGAATGTCTTTGATGAAAGGGTAGGGAGACATTATTTTTTTTTTGAGAGATTTTCACTGTAGGGCGCGTGCGCTCGCCAGACAGACAGAGAGAGACATAGAGACAGAAAGCGAGAAATCACCCCCCAGGGGGGATGGTCACGCCGCAATCCCTTCTCCTCCATTCTCCTCTCAGGATCTTGGGCACGCACGCACACACGCCCGGCGTGAGTTTTAAGCCACCGGGCCTGGGACACGAATCATGGTTGACTACGTGGGAGTCCAGTGACATAGCCATTATGCTAACTGCTGGTTCCCAGGGAGACATTATTTAGGGCAGGCATGGAAGTTGACATTCTGGTATAGGGAGAAAAGAGACAATAAAGTAAAATGTGTCCAATGGTGATAAATGTGATGGTAAAAGATAAATTAGAAAGGGGTGAAGTCATGGTGGGAAGGATGCTAAGGAGTGGGCTGATATGAGGATAGCTAGAAAGTCATGTGTTCGAGCCTTGTGGTTCTTTAAATATGGGATATGAAAAAGAAAGGAATTAAGCATGCTTCCCTTATTTCTGGTCTGTGGAAGGATGACTGTGTCATTTACTAAGATAAGGAACATTGTAGGGAGACAAAATTTGTGGGAAGAAGATCTTCAGTTTGGTTCTGAACATTCCTCTGAGATATTTGAATAGTGTTACCAAATAGACAGATGATAGGCATCAGCAACACGGTAATTGCAGCTGAAGTTTGGGGCATGAATGAGAGCTCATGAAAAAGCCGATCACTCCATGAATTTATCCATGACCTGAGTTCCTCCTGTTTTTCTTCTCCATCTGTAGAATGTGGCCCCTGTGCCATGATTGCAGATGACTGCTGGTGCTCCCGCCATCAAATCTGGTTAGACAAGAAACACTGTGGTCTTCCTTCTCTACCATTAATTAGCTCCAAGACCTAAGAAAACTCATGTCTCCTCTCTGGATCTGTTTCCCCACCTGATCTGTCAAGTTCTTTGTTCTAATATATCCTGACTCTCTTAAAATGGGGTTGATAGGCTCCCATTTGAAGAAAGGAATCTGCTCTCTTGTGACATAGCCATACAAACAGTGTATTGATTTGACTGAGAAACTGACCTTTAAATATTCCATTTTCTTATTGGTTCTTCTGGTGGGAGCTCTCCAGGGAACTCTGAGAGTAATTGCTTTTGCCTCTGCTTTGGAATGGGCTGACTTTGATGCACTGCTGTTCTCGTGTATGGATTTAATTTAGCTCTTTTGTCTGCATTCAATTCACTAGGAACTATCCTTCATCTGGTGCCAGACCTATCACATGGATAGCCCTATCCGGCTGAATTTCGACTTACCCTTTCAGCTAAGGATCTGGAGTTGATCAGGCTGACTTCCATCTCCCCCGAGATCTTCTCTCTGGAGCTGTGGGTGATCTGAACCAGCCACTGGGTGTCAGCATTGCTTTGTACAATTAAAGGAAAACTAGCTACTTCTGAGGTTTGGGAGTTGTTGACGCAGTGAGTTCAGGCATTCACATTTTTATGGCACCAAAGGAGCGCACCTCTTTATCATTAAATCAGACAGCTTTTGCACATTTTTTTCTCTGTGTGTCCCCTGCCAGGATTACTGCAACAATCTCCATTTCCAGGTTTGAGTCTCTAAGTCTACCTTTTTTCATCCAGTTACAGTCAGGATGATAGCATACTCATTTATAGGATAAGGAGCCCCCTGTTACTGGAGGTTTGAAAGCAGATACTATTGTAGAAAATCAGCTAGCATGAAATTTTTCTAGAGGAAATATATAAAAATATATATCTAGTAAGTGTAAATATATTCAAGTCCACTAAGGGATGCCAAAAGTACATAATTATATAAATATGTGTGTATGCATATTTTTGTGTATATATGTGTGCATATACAGCATATATACATATTTGTATATATATGTATATAGGTATGTTCATGTATATATATGTATATAGGTAACTTTGGTCAGATTAGATGTGATCACTCTTTGGAGACAGGGCTAGTGGCAAGCTCCTAAATCACAAATGTAACTGCTTTTTCCCTATTGAGAACTCTGTTGTCCATTACAAGGTATTCCAAGTTGCCTAGTTTGGCAAACAGAAGTGACCACACCTGGCTATTCTGACCCATCTATTGGGTTCTTGGGAAAGTCATGATGTATTTTTGCATAGAAAAACAAGTCATGACTTTCCCGACAACCTAATATTTCATCTCCTATCTCAAACACTAGGCTTTACTAAGAAATAACTTTCCCAAAGAGAATTTCACACTCTCCATGCCTTTGCTCATGCTTAAAAATAAAAACCCTGCTTAACCTCTGTTCCTTCTTCCAGAGCCTCCTCCAGGAAGCTTGCTAGGAGACTCCCCACTCCCCAGCCTAAGGTTGGTGCCCTTTTTGTAGCTTCCCAGAGCACCCCAACCAAATGTATAACTTACCCTAGTATGTCAAAGTTGTCTGTTACGTATCTGTCATCCACTACATTATAAACTGTATAAGGAGGGATGGAGTTTTTCATCTTTGTGTGTCTGGCTCTTGCCACTGTGTAAGTTGACACTTAACAAATATTTGTTTAACCAAACTCAACTCAGTCTATGAGGTTATTAAGCTTATGTTGCTGAGTCTGCAACATCTCTTACCCACATTCCCTATTCACAGTCCCAACTGCCATCATCCTGCTTCAGAGTTCTTCTAAACTTGTCACTACCTTTGTCTGATGATTTTACCATATCTGTATACCTCATGGTCCACTTTTTTAGAAAGACTTTTTTCTTTCCATCCATTTATATGTGTCTCAAATAAAGTTATTTTAAAAGGAAAACTTTGTATCATCACTATAATTGAAAGCGTGTATCTCTTGCCACACACAAAAAAAAAAGTTAAAAAAAGATAGGATGAAAGGCATACAGCTAAATTCTAGCCATCTTGCCTGTTACAGTAGATACACTGAGATCATTAATGGATCTTTCATCCCTTCTCCTGTCCTGCCTCTTTGTTACAGGGCTGAGTTCCTCTCCCTAAGCGGGCTAAGTCTGTGTCTTCATCTTTTGCTTCTGATTGTAGCAAAAGCATATGCTCTGCCCCACGTTGTATAGGCAGATTTGACACAGAGGCAAGGAAAGCTCTTGTATGACTGGAATTGTTTCTCTGCAGTGAGAATATACCCAGGATGGCCTGCTGGAAAAATGTGAGAAGTATCTGAAGTGGAGCCCAGTCACCGCAGACGAGAACCAGTTGCTCTAAGCACTAGACTTGCAAGCAAATCTAGATGAAGATCAAGGAACTACTGGTCTTAATGGGTGATCTGCATATTCCTGAGCTAAGCAAATGTTTATTGTTGAAAAGCACTGAGGTTTTGTGAACGTTTTCTATACACATTAATGTGATAATACATAATTATCATACTTGCAAAGGATCTGAGACTAAGGTCAGCTTTTTCTTTGTTAGACATGTAGACTAGAAAGTATCAGAGAGGTGTTATGATGTATATATGGATCAAAATATCCCATTATACCCCATAAACAAACAATTATTCACAATAAAAAATAAATAAATAAATAGCATTAGAGAGACGTTAACATACTAGCACCCAATGAGAATATCTTACTTAATCAGACAGCATGAAATGGAACTGAAAAGGAAATAACTGCCTCGCTTTATAATTCGATGTAATTCATCACATTATAGTTTATACCTTTTCCACACTTTGCAATAGATTGACCTAGTTCTTGCCCTTTCTGCTTCTTCTGTAGACAAAAGATGTAGCTTTCAAACGGTCTTAGGATCACTGCCTAAAACTAAAGCCCAAACTTGATTTTTTTTTTTTTTGAGGGAGATTTCTGCTATAGGGTACATGTAGCCACCAGAGAGACAGAGACAGAGAGCCAGAAAGCAAGAAATCACCCTTCAGGTATGACGGCCACACCACAATCCCTTCTCCATTCTCTTCTTGTGATTTTGGGCATGCATGCACATGTGCTTGGTGTGAGTTTCCAGCTGCAGAGTCAAGGACTCGAACCACCATCAACAACATGGGAGTCTAGCATCTTAACCACCACCATACCACCTGTGGACCCCAACTTGATTCAGATTTTAAGAGCTTCATGGTGGGATCTCAGCCCCGCCCTTGCAGGTTACTCCCACTTATCCTCTGTCTGCATAATCAGTTCAATGGCCTAGATTCTCCACTGTCTATTTACAGAGCACCTACTGCAGCTACTGTCATGGTCAGGCCCCTAGCTTGGATGGGGGTAGGGGTGTGATGATTAAGATGCAGCCTGCACTTTCATCAAGCTCTCAGCTTATAAATAAAATAGGTAATAACCACATTACTCTAATGTATTAAAAAAAGTAAGTCCAGAAAGCTATAGAAGCCCTTGGAATCTAGGCAAACGGTCAGGAGCAGGAGAAATGAATCAGAAAAAGATCCCAAGGGGAGGTGATGCCCTTAGTACAATGAAACCTCTCCTGATCCTCTCGCTCCAACCTGGAATAAGTGTATATGTTCTGAACCCCCACAGTACTTCATAGCTTATCATATATTATTTATACTTACTCATTTTCTTAGACTATCAACTCTTTTTTTAAATTATTTATTTTGTCTATGTGCAAGAGAGACAGCATTCCCAATAGAATCTTGACACTGCAATCCACCCTGAGCTTCAGCCAACCCTGGACCATGGGCAAGCAAAGGCCCAGTGTACTCAGAGAGGTCTCTGGAGACAAACCTAGAGCCCTCCCATTTGGGTCAGTCTCACAGAGCATTGTGTTTTACCACCATACCACCATCTAGCTCCAGACTATCAGTTCTTTAAGATCATTGATGATCCATGTTTGCACCAACCATAGCAGTAGAAAATACTGGGCACTCAAAGGTTTGATAAATGGGTGACTAGATGGATGGATGAATGAATGGGAGGTTATGAAAGCACCTCATTTTAAGAAAATCTTCTGGCATTGGGACCAGTAGTTAGCATAATGGCTATGTCACTGGACTCCCACATAGTCGACCGCGGCTTGAGGCCCGGACCCAGTGGCTTAAACTCATGCCAGGTGCGTGTGCGTGAGTGCCCAAGATCCCGAAAGGAGAATGGAGGAGAAGGCACTGCAGTGTGGCCAGCCCCCCGGGGGGTGATTTCTCGCTTTCTGTCTCTCTGTCTCTGTGGCGAGCACACGTGCCCTATAGCAAAAATCTCTCCAAAAAAATTAATAAATAAATAAAGAAAGAAAAGAAAATCTTCTGGCATTACTTAATTCACCTCATTTCAGTGTCTGCCTAATCCTTTTTTTTTGGAGAGGTTTTTGCTATAAGGCGCATGCGCTCGACAGACAGACACAGAGAGACAGAGAGACAGAAAGCGAGAAACCAGTGTCTGCCTAATCTTTTGGTTCCCAAATCTGGCTGCTCACGTAGTATAACTAGGAACATATATTCCTGGGACTTGCTCCTGTAGGATATTCCAATCTAACAGATTTAGAGTGGGTCACAGTAATTGATACTTTAACACCATAGGATTGTGAGATGCATCGGGTTCAAGGACAGATGCTTAGGAATCATACGTATAACCTGCCTGAGTGTCACATTGGCTCCGTACTCTCAGGTGTTCTATTTTTGAGATACTTGGCCTCCTTTTCACTGATGGCTCAGCCTGCTTGGATAACTGCAGATTGGATAATATAGATGGCTTGGAAAATTACAGAAGGAGCTATAACAATATTAGTAGCAACAATTGTGTTGGGGCCAGGTGGTAGTACAGTAGTAATGGAACTGGACCCATGTGGGGGAAGGTCCTGGGTTCAAGTCCCTGAGCACACCAGGCATGTGTGCCTCTGATCAGGGCCCACTGAGATGGGGGTGGACCCCAAGGTGAGAACCCTGTTGGGGGAGCATGTCAATGTGTTTCTGACAAAAAAAATAAATATACAAATAAACTTTTAAAAAAGTATTGCCATATTTTGAATAGGTAGTAACTGTCAAGTATTCTCTCAACACTTTTACAAATAGCTGCTCATTTACTGCCATCCTAATAGGATAGGTACTCTTTGTTAACCGTAGTCCACAAATGGAGAAATAGAAGCACAGGAAAGCTGTTTATGGTAAAACTAAAATTCAAACCCAGGCCTATCTGATCGCAGCACCCTATGATCAACTGTGTATTGGAAGTATCCCCAAGGACTACATATGTAGCCCATACTAATAAAACTATTATATGCTTAATATGTGGTATCATGTATTATTCTAAGCAGTTTATAACCTCTCAACCAATCAAAGTCTATAATTTCTTGATGGCCAGCAGATAGTGTGTTTGAGCAGGCTGGATTCCACATGGCTGACTGTGAGGTTTGAGTTGCAGACTGGCAGCTTGAGAAATATGCTGGGTACATGTGTGTACATGACCAAAACCCTGAGAGGAGACTATAGAAGGGATTGCAACATGGTCATGCCTCTTAGAAGGTGCTTTCTCATCTCTCTCTCTTTCTCTTTCTCTGTGTATTTGTGTGTGTGTGCATGGTGAGCAACATACCCTATAGCAAACACACACACACGCAAAATAAAAAAAAAGTGATGAGTAACTCACTAACTTTCAGGCTTTCAGTCTGGAATAACTCTGAAATATGATCTTCATAGCAGTAGAAATCATCCCTCTCCATTTACTGATACATCTCGAAAACCCAGGTATTTCTTCCAAAACAGTTTCTCAAAAATCATGTGAAATGGGTCCAGCAATTGGCATAATGGCTATGTTGCTGGACTCCCATGTGGTCAATCACGATTCGAGTCCTGGACCCGGCGCCTTAAACTCACACCAGGCGCATGTGCGAGTGTGCCCAGGATTCCTAGAGGAAAATGGAGGAGAAGGTATTGCAGTGTGGCCATCCCCCCTGGGGGGTGATTTCTCGCTTTCTGTCTCTGTCTTTCTGGTGAACACACATGCCTTACAGCAAAAACCTCTTACCCCGCTGCCCCCTCAAAAAAAAGAAACGTGAAATGAGCCAGATGAAAGATGACCCATTCTGTAGGCTTGTTATTGATATTAATGAAAACACTTCAAATTGAGCATATATAATACTAATACATAATCAATAAAAATAATAGTTAACATTGATGGTACACAGGTAACATACTACCCTACAGGGATGATGTCATTAAAGCTTCATGGTAACCCAATGCAATATTCTATTTTCTTTTTTAATAGAAATATATACTGTGGCTTGGAGAGGCTAAGTAACCTACTCAAGTCCCCAAAAATTCATCTAGAGCAGAGCATGAATTTCACTCAGGCAGTCTGACTCACATTCTTGCTCTCATGAGGCCATGTTGTCTATACGATGAGACACTGGAAGGACCCCAGCAGTCAGCATCCCACACATTGTAGTAATTTGCTTTGCATCAAAATCTTTTCACTTCTTCCAGATGAAGTGCACACAGCCCGAACTTTTAGGACCTTAAAGGCTTGGTATCCATCATGTATTTCACTGAGTTTCCCGGATTCCAACCTAAATAACAGATGATGCCCTGCACTTCAAGTTCTGCACCATGCTGCAGATGATGGGTTGCTGGTTAGCATGTCAGCTGAAGGACAATATATTTTAATGCAAATGCAATGAGCTGGAACGACAGTATTTTCTCCAAGAGCCCTAACTAGGTTAGCCTGACCTCTGAAGGGGCCAGAATTCTAACAGCAAAATTAGAATAGAAAGGCTTATGGAGATTTCTATGCTAATCAGCCATGTTTTACTGGAACGATTATGTTCAGCACAATGGCCATTTGCCAGCGTCAGCCAGGGCATCACTGGTCAGGTGGCCGACAGAAAATGATGACTCGAAAAGTGCTGGGGAGGCTGCACTAGGGCAACAGCACCCTAAAAGTTGTGGTGCAGCTGGGATAAAAGTAATAGGACCCCAAAGAAAGAGGAGTTTCCTCCAGGAATTCTAGCACCTTTCCTGCTTTGCAGCTTGTGTTGTGCTGCAGTGAAAATCTTGTTTGAAAATCAATAAGAGCAAGGTACCCCTGGGACCTAAAAACAGGAATTAAAAAGAGAGAAAAACAAGAAAATCATCCTGTCCTGACGGGATTTTCCCTTACCTCCTAATCTTTGCTCTGGGCTTGGAGACTGTTCTGCAGAAAGACCCACTCCAGAAAAAAGCTCATCATCCCTTATATTGGTTTCATTTTAGAATTTAGGGAACTGACAGAAGCTGAGCTGGTTAGACATAGAACTTCATACAGACAAACCTAAAAAACAATAAAAACCTAACGTCCTCTATTGAACCCATATGTGTGTCTGTAAGTGTCAACTACAATCAAGAAGAAAACAAATAACTGAAGATGTACCAAAGTGCCCCTTGGTATTTACTGTGCCATCTGAGCAGACTTTTAATGGTTTTCCAAAGATGCCTTGGCACTTCCCCAGAAATACTGAATCATAATCACAAGGGGAAACAAAGGAGAAATAATCTATATTTTTAAACAAGCTGTCCAGCTGATTCTGATGCAAGACCAGGTTTGAACATTTGTCCTGGACCACACTTCCTTGTAGAGTCCACAGAGGGAAAGCAGTGATGCTGTTCTGGGTCTCCACAGCTCAGCACTCCAGCTCTAAATGCAGAATTGAGAGCTGTGATCCAAGGAACGCAGTTGTTATCTTTCCTGACATTGACCCCAAACAACATTAAAATAATTAATATTCACCTAGCACCTAATACGTGCCAGGAACTTTTACATATACTATCTTGTTTCAGTCAAAGGTTAATGTCCCTTAAATATTTTTAAAATTCAATATTTAGATATGTTACTCTCAGAATTGTTTAACAACAGTAACATTATTTGTAATTGAATCACACAGTTTTGTTCACCCTTCAACTTGGATGAAGATGGAAAATGAATTTATTTTGCCTGGAACTGAACTCGTATTTGACAGTTGCTTAAAAAGTGAACTAAATAAGCAATCCAGTTTAAATTCCATCTGTTATTACCTAAGTGGTTACTTTAGGTGTCAGTCTCTAGAATAAAAATTTTTTAAACTCTTAGATAACCTCTTTCTGCTTTTTCACCAAGGTTAACCAGGCATAAGGAGAGGGGAGAGAGAGATGTAGTTTATAAGCATTCATGGTGGTGTGTAGGGTAGAGGGATGGCCTCTTGTCTAGTCTGGTCCAGGCATGACACCCCTTGCTCACCTGGTTTGCTGCTTGTCCCTCAACCTGTACAATAGAAATAAAAACTGGCGTGGAGGTTAAGGCGGTGGGATCCCACATGGCCAGTTTCACAGTTCAAGTCCTGGACCCAGCAGCTTCAAAATCATTCTGGGTGCATGCAGTGTGTGTATCCAAAATTCTGAGAGGAGAATGAGAGAGAAGGGACTGCAGCATGGCCACCCTCCCATGCAAGATAATTTTTCACTTTCTCTGTGTCTCTTTCTGGAAAAAGTATATACCCTATAGCAAAATACTTTTTTAAAAAATGAAAAAGGAAAGAAATGGAAACTGGCATGACATCTCCTATCATTATTTCTCTTGCCTGAACCAGAATACAGACTTTGGGCAACCCTGGGCTACCTGGACTTTGTCTTGCCTCTTGCTAAAATCACAGACTACTCTAAGGTTTGGCTGGAACTCCACCCATCTGGCAGGTCTGATCTGTAGGCTTTACTGTAAGGCCAGTTTCTCCAACCACTGTAATTCACTCTGGCAAGATCCCCAAACACACTTTGAGGCTTCTTCTGAGTCCATCCTCTACCTCACAGGACCAACGTGTTCATCCTATCTGTCCTAGGCTGGTGAGAAGCACCTCTATTCCCAATGTTGTTCCAATCTGTCTAATGAGCCTCCTGCTCCCTGTCCCAAAGCCAACACGGGGATGAGAAAATTAGGACCATGTCTCTCTTCTATTCTTCTGCTCTCTTTTCTCTCCTTCTGATTCCCACTACCTTCGAAGCCAGGGAAAAAGCAGGTTCTTCCATTTGGCCTCCCTGTGGAAACCTCACTGAGATAAAGCATGCCCTTGAAATGCCAAACAGGTAGCGAAGGAATTTGGCGGCCCCTTCCCAACACTTCAGCCTAGTTACTTGTGGATGTCCTTTCCATCCTCATCCCTCCTCTGGCATTTCTAATTTTCTCTTTCCTTCCTCCAGCCACCTAGGGCAAAGTCCATGTCATGGGGAAGACAAAAGATACAAACGCAAATACTTTTTAAAAACTATTTCCTCATTAGATAGGTTTGTAGCACTTTATGATCTTCAAAATGAGCTTTACTTTGTAATAAATGCAAAACAGAAATTACTACATTTTAAAGTACAAAGCCTACATTTTTCAGAGGAAGACACTGGAACACAAATTGTCATGTCATTAGTACATGATCTTCAATATTACACTTCTGTTTATTCCTAGAGGTGTCCTCTTTGTATGGTAGGGTTTTTCTTTTGTTCATTTCATGATATTTTTTCAGCCGCTGTGGTTTCTCAAGAGATGAGTCTCCTTAAGTAGGGCCCAGTACCACATAGATGGTCCTACCATTTTTCCTACCTTTCAAATCCTACTGCCTTGAAAAGCCCAGGTCAGAAGTCACCTGTCTCACATCACTTCCATTATCTTGCTCTATTCTGGTATTCATTTTAATGTATAGTCCAGACAGCATCATTTGACATGCAATTCAATACATATCTTACATTGCTTTCACATGTATTTATCACGTGGGTCTCTCTTTTTTTCAACTAGTCTGTAAGTTATTCAGGAAACTGTCTGAAGCCAGCTATGGTTTATAAAGTCTGGCTCTACTTTTTGTTTTGTTTTGTTTTGGTTTTGGGGGGAGAGGTTTTTTGCTATAGGGCATGTGCGTTCGCGTATAGTGAGTGCTTTGTGCATTTTTTATATTTTTATGTTATTCCCCTTAGTATGTAGGGCTAAGGAAAGGGTGAAGAGAGATAGATGTACCTTACAAGCATTCATAGTGGTGTGTAGGGTAGAGGGTTAGCCTTCTGTCTGCTCTGGTCCAGCATCGCACCCCTTGCCCACCTGGTTTGCTGTTTGTCCCTCTGACTTTCATGGCAGAAAGACAGAGAGAGACAGAGAGACAGAAAGTGAGAAATCACCCCCCAGGGGGGATGGCCAAGCCACAATCCGTTCTCCTCCATTCTGCTCTCAGGATGTGGGCACCCACACACACACACCCAGCGTGAGCTTAAGCCACAGGGTCCTGGACTCAAACCGCAGTTGACTATATGGGAGTCCAGCGACATAGCCATTACACTAACTGCTGGTCCCAAAGTCTGGCTCTACTAATTAGGACAACAGATTCTGAAACTAGGTCACTTAGGTTCAAATCTTGCTTCTACTGTCTCAAGAGCTAGAAGATACTGGGCATGTCACTTAACCTCTCTGAATCTCTGTTCCTCATCCTCTGCCTATAGAATAGAGATAATAATTCTTCTCACAGGTATGTTGTGAAGATTAAATAAATTAAAATACTCAAAACTGGCGTCAGCAGGTGGTGTCATGTTTATAGTGCTAGACTCCCATGTAGTTGACAGTGCAGTTCAAGTCCCAGACCCAGCAGCTTGAAAATCAGGCCAGAGGTGTGTGCATAAATGTCCAAAATTCCAGGAGGAAAATGGAGGAGAAGGGACTGTTGCTGTGACCATCCCCTCGGTGGGGGTGGGGGGGGATTTCTCATTTTCCCTCTCACTGTCTCCCTCTGGCAAGCACACACATCCTATGACAAAAATCTTATACACATATATGTATACACACACACACATATGTATGTATGTGTGTGTGTGTGTATATATATATATATATATATACACATAATACTTAAAACTTTTAGAATAACATCAGGCATATAGTGAGTGCTTTGTGTTTTATATTTTTATGTTATTCTCCTTAGTACATAGGGCTAAGGGAAGGGTAAAGAGAGACAGACATACTTTACAAGCATTCATGCATTCATAGTGGTGTGTAGGGTAGAGGGTTAGCCTTCTGCCTGCTCTGGTCGAACATCTCATCCCTTGCCCACATGGTTTGCTGCTTGTCCCTCTGACTTTCACGGCAGAAATAAAAACTAGTGGGTCAGCAGGTGGCGTGGAGGTTAAGGTGGTTGGATCCCACATGGCCAACTTCATGGCCATGATCTAAGTACAAAGCTCATACTTGTCAATGACCCTGAGTTGGATTATTTTCTTTTAATAAACTGAGGAGTTTTATTTTAAATATTAAAATTGCTGAAATTGATCACTATTAAAATTCTTTAGATACATGAGTCTGTGAAAGTCTAAGGAACAATTTTATTACAAAAATGATCACTGCCTCACCCACCATATCTCACACAGAGACCATGAGGATGGCAGTCGTTACTGTTTTCTTGCATCTCTATGTTACATAAGGACAGCTTTGTTTTAACTTGATCCCCTTGCAGCATCACAATGCCTTGGGAGGTAGTAGGTCAAAGAAAATTGCTTTCATTTTCCAGGTGGCAAAACTGAGGTATTGGAGGTCAAGCAGTTAGACCACATCACTCAGAATTTTTTTATGGGA
>NW_006207220.1:1513823-1551891 GCF_000334495.1 Tupaia belangeri chinensis
AGGAATGAACTCAGAATTCTTCTACTCTGAGGTGCACATCATTGCCCTGGGCTTCCCACTTCAAAACACATTAATGTCCACAATCTTATTTGATTCTCAGAGTAACTTCCTGAGCTTCTCAAGAAAGGTATCGCAACCCCCAATTTGCAGGCAAGGCAAGGATACCACAGTTGTGAAGGCTAAGGAGTAGCAGAGCCTGCCCAGCACCCTTGTCTTCTAAAGCCCCATGTTCTTCCATCTCCTTAGATCACTCCAACAGTGGAGTGCAGCAGTAGGAGGTTCTGGAGCATACTGCTTACAAGGTAGGTCTGGCCTCACTTGGACCTCGGTCTGGATTCCATCTCACCGTGTACTGGCTTTATCACCTTAGTAAAGGTCTAGGTCTTTGCGTTTCCTCATCAGTAAGCTGAGGATCGTACAGTTACTCTTTTCATAAAATTGAAGAGAAGTGAATAAGATAGTATGTAAAGATGCTTGGCACCGTGCCTTACAAACAGTAAGGACTCAAGCAATTATAGGAAACATTTCTCCTCCCCCATCATGTCCCCATGTGCAGAGAATCCCACTATACCAACATCGCTGGCCTCTCTTCCCACTCTCACTCACAGTCCCCTGGGGAGATGAGTGATTTATCACAGTATGCATTTGGAAAGATATATTGGGGTCTGCTCTCAGCCATGCATTAGTTTCAACAAAGAAAGTCTAAAGTATCTCTGCTCTGGAATACAGTATTAAGGCACTCGGTGTTGCCTCTTTCCTAAGCAAAGTTCTTCAATCCAACATTCATCTGAAGATTGGGTGCCCACTTTCCTGATTCATATATATATTTCCTAATTGGTTTTGGCTGTAGAGAAAAACATAGACACCTCCTACTGATTCCCTAAAATCTAGCAAGTAGTATCTGCTGCTATGTTTATCAATAGGATGTAAGAATTGTTTCCAAGCAGAGTTGTCAGAAGTCTCCAGCTTCTTTGCATTCTCTCAGATAGCTGGCATGACTCTGAAAGGTCTGGCTGCCACTTTCAGCAGCAATCAACAGCCTGCAGTGCTGGAAGTCAGAGATGAAGCAGACTGCAGTCTTCAGCGCTTCTCGACTTCAAATCTCAGGCATGAATTGAAGACAAAGCTGACTTGAGACATTTTTTCAGGGCCTTCTTTTGTGAGTGGCCCATTGTGATTAGGAACCAAAGCCCAACTAAATTTCTGTCTCTCTCTCAGTGTTCTGCTGGATGAGTTTCACCTTGGGTGTCCCCAGAACTCTGTCAGAGCAGATGGGGAAATCTAGGAGGGTGACGAGACGTCCAGTCTATTTTGGGTCTCTGATTCTCCAGCAGCTTGGTGTCTGAGCTGAGAGAAACGGGGCTGTTTCAGAGTACAAGAGAGCGCCAGTGGCAAGGGCTTCCACATGTCTATTTCTAGCTGTCCCCTGATGCTGTGTCATTGGAGGAGCTGTGACATCACAGCCTCTGCCTTTTTCCAAGGCCTGACACTACAGGTGACTCACAGAAGAGTGTCGGCTGTGGCTGCCAGCCTGGCTCGGGTGCACATGGTCTCAATGAGTCAGGCAGAGTGACGTGCTGGGATTGGGGAGGGGCATGAAGGCAATCACAGACGTGACCTTAATTGTCCTCTAGTAAAAGCCCTATCTGAAGCTTAAGCTCCTGCTACAATACCCCTGTGACAGGACCTCCAGGTTCTGTCTGTACACCTCCAAGGACACTGAACTCATTATCTCCCAAGGCACTTATTTTGGATGATTTGAGTCACATAGAAGTATATGTAGGCAAACAAACTCTTACTATCTTGCTTAATGAGAAGTCTAGAGGGAAATGGCACCAAGGTTGATTAGTGGCTTGAAAGTCACTAGGCCTGAGATTCTTTCCACCTTGTTGGACATCAGTGATGGTTTACCTCACTGGCTCAAGTATACTTTCTTCATGCGATGCTATCAAACAAGATGAAAACTGATGACAGAAGAGGCTTTCTCCATGTGCCTCTCCCTTTTAATCATGGTGGGAAGCCTTTCCCAAGCCCCAGGAGACATTTCCTAGTACCTCACTGATCAGAGCAGGATTACATGTCCAGCCCTCAACCAATCATTCCATATATGATTGCCACAATTGGCCTGCTCTATGGACAAAGATTTCTTTTGTAAGCAAAGAAAAAATAAAAACTAGCTGTTAGCTGTAGGCAACCAACCATGCCTGCTACAGTGACCCAACCCTTTATTGAACTGTGTCCAAGTTCTTTTTAATACTTTTTTTACTACTAAGCCAAAGACTACTTCTTAATGATATTATCTCCAAAGCCATTGGTTCTAGATCTACTCTAATGACTCATTTAGAATAAATACGACATGTTTCCATATGGTAACTTAAAATGTATCATTCTAGGGACCAGCAGTTAGCATAATGGCTATGTGGCTGGACTCCCACATCGTAGACCGCGTTCAAGTCCTGGACATGGTGGCTTAAACTCACGCCGGGCGCGTGTGCATACATGCCCAAGATCCCGAGAGGAGAATAGAAGAGAAGGGATTGTGGCATGACCATCCCCCCTGTCTCCCTGTCTCTGTCTGTCTGGCAAAGGCACGCGCCCTATAGCCAAACCCCTCCAAAAAGAAAAAAAAGAGAAAAAAAACTGATCATTCTATAAAAGTCTCCAGTTTTCTCACCTCTTCAGCATAGTGCACAGCTCTAGGATTAGTCTGTCTGGGTTCACCTCCCAGCTCAGCTACTTCTTACTGCTTAGCAGGGTGATCTCGGGAAAGTTACTTTAACTTCTGGTGCCAGCTCTCCTATCTGGACAGTGAGGGAGAATTATAAGGCTATTGTAAGAATTAAATAAGTTAATGTGTGTGTGTATATATACATACATACACACACATACATATAAACACTTAGAATAGTACCTGGAACATAGTTAGTACACTTAAATATCTATTATATGAGAATTTTAAAATTTGGTTGCTTTCTCCTGTCAGTATTCTATTTATCTGAATCTCTATCAAAAAGTAGAAGCAGAAACTTAAATCTAATTGTTTAACCTTTTTAAAAAAATTATTCATGACAAATCTTGGGAGAGAGAGAGAGAGGAGCACCCTCTATGGGTCTGGTCATGCTGTTATTTTCTTTCTCAATATCTTCCAGCCCTTCGGCTATTGAGCACTTATGCGCCTAGCGTGTTTCAGGTAGACTAGGCCATGGATCTGAACTACAGCCACAATGCGGGATCCAGCTCATCTTGTGCAAAGCATTACCACTATACCACAGAGCCAGCCCAAATCTAGATTCCTCATTCTTCTATATTCTGTTCTCAATATTCTCAATATGTCTTTGACCTATATTTGATAGCTGATTCGTTTTTCTTTTTTTGGAGAGGTTTTTGCTATAGGGCATGTGAGCTCACCAGAAAGGCAGAGAGAGACAGAGAGACAGAAAGCAAGAAATCACCCCCCAGGGGGGATGGTCATGCCACAATCCCTTCTCCTCTATTCTCCTCTCGGGATCTTGGGCACGCACACACAGTGCCCGGTGTGAGTTTAAGCCACTAGGTCCAGGACTTGAACCACGGTCGACTACATGGGAGTCCAGCGACAAACCCATTACGCTAACTGCTGGATTCCTGTAGCTGATTTTTTTAACTTGGATGAAAGCCTTACATTTAGCTCTATTTCATTTCATGGAAACACAGCAGGACTGTGTATGCCTATCACTCCAGGGAGAAGAAATGAAGAATATAAAAACATGAAACTAATCAGGAAGGATTACTTTCCCATTCCTAGCATCACTTTCCTCATTCTCTCCACTTTTACCACTTGAATTTCTCCCATTACTAAGCCGGTTCTATTAGCCTCATAGACAGTGTTATGGGCTAAATTTTATCTTTCCAGAATTTTAAAATTTATATATTGAAGTTCTAATATCCTGTATCTTAGAATATGATTATATTTTAGAGATAAAGCCTTTATAGGTGTAATTATGTTAAAATCAGGTCATTAGTGCAGGCCCTAACACACAATTTGATTGATATCCTTGTAAGAAGAGGAAATTTGAACACAAAAAGGGATAGCAAAGGCACACAGACACAGAGGAAATGCCAACTAAGGACACAGAGAGAAGGCAACTATGTTAGTACATTTTTCTTTTATTTTAACATACCACAGACTGAGTAAATTATAAAGAATAAAAAGTTCTTTAGCTCATAATTCTGGAGATCAAGAGGCCATACCTGGTGAGGGCTTTCTTGCTAGTGAGGATTCCTACAGAGTCCCAAAGTGGCACAGGGCATCACATGGTGAGAGAGCAAGAGGATGTCACCTGTGGTCAACCTTCCTCTTCTAATAAAGAAGTCATGGGCACCCCACCCTAATGAATTTATCTAATCCTGATGATCTCTCAATCATCTCTTGACACTATAGTCAGATTAGGTTTCCATCCCCTTAATACTGTCACAATACTAGCCAAATTTCAACTTATAAATTTTTGAGGGACACATTCCAACCATAGCAACAGTTATCTCTATGAGACAGAGAGAGAGACCACAGAATGAAATCAACTCGCTGACACCTTGATTGGACCTTCCACCTTCAGAATTGTGAAAAATAAATTTCTGTCATGTAAGCTACCCAATCTGTGGTGTTTCATTATGGCAGTCCTAGCAAACTAACACAAGAGGTCTTCAAAAAATTAATGGGAAAGGTACATTATAAAAAACATTACGTGAATTTCCAAAAACATTTATACCAAAATAAACTCATAGTTTAATTCCATTTTTTCCACAGACTTTTTGAAGTCCCTCAACCAGATACCCTGAATGGGTTTCTGCTATTTGCAAAGATCTTATTCAAGGTGTACCACCAATTCACCTGTCTCCACTTCCACAACTACCATCACTTTCTTCACTCCCCTTTGTCTACTGCCTGAGCTATCTTAGTGACCATTTTTCTTTCTGGCCATACCTACTTCACTAGTCAAGGTGCTGTCATCCACACCAGCACAAATGTAGCCCTCAGAAAATCTGCAACAGAATCATCAAGGAGAAGAAGGTTGAAAGTGTACAGTCCTGGGCCCTATCACAAACCAACTGAATGTGAATAGATTAGCAAGCTTCCCAGGAGATTCTTATCCACCTTTCCAAAACCTTACTGCTAATACCTATTTGCTACCTTCATGGCTGGCTTCAAAAATTGCAAATTAAAATAATGAAAGAGAAACTTAGTAGGGAGACTTGGAAAAACTGATTTTCTCTCTGGATCTCAGTTCGCTATTCAGTAGAGCACAGAAAGTAAAGGCTAAGATCACTTCCTGGTCTATTACCTTTCCACTGAAAGTAAATCTAGGTCAGAAATAGAGCTTTGTGTCAGATTGATATTGATCAGTTTTCAAACCTCAACACTTAAATTAAGACAGTACTCTTTGAGGTAGAACTAGTGCTGCCAAGCAGTTTAGAGAGGTAAGAATCAGTCACAGAGAGGAATACATGAGTTTGTGATCAAGACAAGTGGATGAAAAGACAAAATGTGGCTGATGGTCAGACAGTCCCCTGCAGAGCTTAGTAACACCTCTAGGACCTGCTTTTCCAGGAAGCTCGCATAGACTAAATAATGCAGCAGAATGTCCTCCTGTTCCCAACCTGGTAACCTAGGAGTGACCAAAATAGAAGAATGGAACCACTAGGCTGTGGGGCTGCCTTTGATAACAAACATCTGATTATGTGAAAAGGGGAGAGACTTGAATGTGTGTCATTAAGAGGACCCAGATGACTGGAGCAATAGGACAAATGTTAGCTTCAAAGCCAAGGCATCCTTGACCATCCAAGAATGTAGCCACATTCTGGGAATAAGTCCTTCCTATCCTTTACATGAAAAATCAGTTAGGGACCCTCTAATTGGGTGTGGGAGGAGTGAGGTGAAGAGGGTAGCAAGAAATGGAAGGTAGAAAATAGGACAAAGATGGGAAGAAAAAATTTTAAAGAGTACGCATGGGGGGGAGGGGGTGTGATTAGGAATCATCCCTGGGAACAACCAGCCTCCTAAAGTCAGTCAGCTATGCTATCAGAGGCTCTAACCATCTTTAGACAAATTCTTGGTCTTGTTCCAATCCTAAATATACCATATCATTTTAAAAGTACTTTGTGTTTGTCATCCTAAAAGCAAAGGGACCTTTTGCCTTTGCACATAAACTGAATAAAAAATGCATTCATACTTTCATTACATATATAATATGTTACAAATATAAAATATGAAGGAACAGCTTGCTCCAAGGGAAGATTACCATTCTGGAATCCTAAAATTCAGATTCTATTCCTGGCTTGTTTATTAATTTGTGATTAATGTATTCATTTAGTTTTTTATTCAGTCAACAAATATTGAGAACTCTATGTGCCAGGCACCATGCTGAGCACTGAGGAGACTCCAGTGAACAAACCACACTCAGTTCTTCCCCCTAAAGGAATTTCCAATCCAGTGAAGAAGAAAATAAACAAAATGTAAATAAATAGTTATGTTGTTTTAATTCCTATAAACACAATGGAAGGGACATGTAAGTTGTTATGAAAATTATTATAGCTTTTCTGTGTACAGTTGGGTTTTCTAAGTTCTGGGCTGGCTCTGCCACTGTATCACATGTATGACAATCCTCCTGGGCAAGTTGCTTCAAATGCACTAAGCCTCTGTTTGCCTATTTTTACTATTTTTTAAAATGATAAAGCTGTACTCTTGAACTCCAGTGTATCCTCATCACACTATGATTCTTGGATGTTTATTATACTATAATTCTTGCATCTGTGAGTATACATAAATAATGTGCATTCATAGAGAGCCCATTATGAAGTGAATTAGGGAAAAATGACATAGAAAACAGGAAGACCTTACTCAACACAGAGACCCCTGAGAGACAGCCCTTACCAGAGAACAGTGTTTCTGCTGAGAACCTGGTCAAATGCACCACTCCAATGTCAGGACCATCTCGGCTGGTGACTTGCAAATGCTCTTCCCCCAGCCAAAAGCATATTTCACCAGCATGCAGGTAGGAGTGACAGAATGGGGTTAGGACGTGAATAAGAGTGACATGGATTTTTCCCCCATCTGAAGCACTGCGGAGGAGGATATGGCAAGAAGCCAGTGATGGTAGCTCTCTGGAATGTGGCAAACAGAAATGCCTATGCAGATGAGGATACTGGGGTTCATCAGGAGTACTGAGTCTCAGAGTCTGGAGAGAGGGGTTTAATCTGGAAGCTCATACTTAAGATCAAGCCTTGGAGTAAAATTTCTGCTTAATCTTAGTCACATCATGAGCTTTCTTTGGACCTTGGGTACCACCTAAGTAAAATGAAGATAAAACCACTTTTTCTAAATGAATTGATCATCTATGAGGATACAAATTTTGTGATAAATATGTTAAAGAGATAAATAATTATTTAAAAGAGACATCTCTGCTTCTCTTTAACCAGGGCTTAGTTAAAACTGTGTCTTCAGTAAAGACCCATGTAATAGAATAACTGCTATGAAAATGTATCCCAAAGTACTTCTACAAACTGCAAAGCACCATACATATGTAAGATATTATTACAATTAAAATAGTAATTTAGATGTCATTATGATAATAATTATCAGGAGTTTATTCTTCACTATGTGGTTGGATGTATAAGTGAGTAGCTGGAGAAATGAAGGGTCAAGCATTTCAAAAGCAATATTAAAGCATGTTCCCCACCATCTAACAGAGACTGTAAAAATATCTCTATGACTCTTATTTATACAATAAGAATCTTATTTATAGGCTCTTATTTGTAGCTCTCTATATGCCTATGTTATACATAAGTCAAATAGTGATAATATTCTATAAAAATGCTAATAATTTAAATAAATGGTGAAGAGATTTATTTATTTATTTATTTATTTATTTATTTATTTAGTCATAGGGTACTTGTGCTTGCTGGACAAAGACAGAAAGAGAATGTGAGAAATCACCTCCTGGGGGCCAGTCATGAAGTAATACCTTGTCTTCCATTCTCTCTGGATTTGGGACACATATGCATATACATCTGGCATATTTTCAGGCCACTAATCCAGATTCAAACGTAGAGTCAGCCTTAACCACCACACCACCTGCTGACCACAGTGCAGGGCATTTTAACAAATATCAAGTCATTTGATGTTCACAAGATAATGAATTAGTTAAGAAAGATACTGTTTTTCCTTTGACAGATATGAATACTGAGCCAATAAAGGTGAAGCACTTGACTAATATCTACAAGATTTTAGAGAAATAAGGAAGAAAAGAATCTAAGTTTTCTCATCTCAAGAACAGGGCTCTCTCAAAGGCAATCTATGGAATCGGAAAATATATTTACAAATCATATATCTGATAAGGCACTAATCTCCAAAATATGTAAGAAACTTTAACAACTCAGTAGCAAAACAATAAACAACCTCAGTTTTTAAGAAGCAGGGAAAGGATTTTAATAGATGTTTCTCAAGAAAAACAAAATGAACAAGTATATGAATAGCCAACATGTATATCAAATGATGTTCAACATCACTAATTACCTGAGAAATGATATTGGAAACTGCAATGAGATATCACCTCATATCCTCTGGCATGGCCATTATAAAACAAACAACAATAAAAAAATTTAACATAACAGGTTTCAGTGAGGATGTGGAAAGACTGCAACCTTTGTACCCTGTTGGTGAGAGTACAAAATAGTGCAGCCACTATGGAAAACATTATAGAGTTTCCTCAAAAATTTAAAACTAGAACTACTATATGATCTAGCAGCCTCACTTCTGGGTATTTATTTAAAAGCATTGAAAATAGTACCTCAAAAAGATATTTGCACACCCATGTTCATTACAGCATTATTCATAATAACCAAGAGGTAGAAACAACTTAAATGTCTGAGATGAGTGAATGGATAAAGAAAATATAGCATGTGCATGCAATATGTGGCTGAATATTATCCAGCCATAAAAAATAAGGATATCTCATCATACATTGCAACACAGACGAACTTTGAAGACACTGTGGTAAGTGAAATAAGTCAATTATAGACAAATATATATTATATAAAGGTATTTAAAGGCATCAAACTCATCAAAGCTAAAATAAAATGATAGTTTTAAGAGGCTAGAGAGGAGGAGGAAATGAGAAGTTGGTGCTCAATGGGTATAAAGTTTCAGTCACACAAGATGGGAAAGTTTTAGGTATCTGCTGACAACATTGTGCTTATAGTTAACAATACCTTACTGTTCACTTAAAAGGTGTTAAGGGGATCAGCAGGTGGTGTAGTGGTTAAGGTACTGGACTCCCATGTAAGTCAACCACAGTTCTAGCCCTGGACCCAGCAGCTTGAAACTCATGCCAAGTGCATGTGCATACATGCCCAGAATCCTAAGAGGAGAATGGAGGAGAAGGGATTGTAGCCTGGCCATCCCTCTGGGGGAGGGGGAGTGAGTTCTCATTTTCTATCTGTCTCTCTTTGTTGAGCACGCACACCCTATAGCAAAAATCTCTTTCTCTCCCTCTCTCTCTCTCTCTCTCAAAAAAAAAATGTTAAGAAAGTAGACTTTGTGTTATGAGTTTCTCTCAATTGTGTTAATAACAATACATCCAAGACTCTCTCCATTACTGCTCTAGTTGTTGGGTCAATTATCCACCGTTTTTGTCTATAGCAAAGCATTTACCCTGTAAAACAAAAAAAGGTGGGGGAGGAATGGAAATCCTATCCTCTTAAGCAACAATCTAAAACTGTTCATAACAGATATCACAATTTTTATGCTTTCAGAAATGAAGTCATAAAACATCAGCACAAGAAAAACACTTCAGAGATAGACTAACTACTCTACCATTTTACAAATGAGGAATCTAGAAACCAGTACAGGCAAAAGACTTGTGTGAGGCCCTTAAACAGATTAATAAATTAAGCAATAACAACTTGCATTCCTAGACCAACCTTTAGCTTAGAGAAGTTGCTTGGAACATGATTGTATATCAAAGCCACCTGGAAACATTTTCTAAAAAATCTCACTTACATGTGGAATCTAAACAAAACAAAGAGTGATTATATATATATATATCTAAAGGATGCAAAATAGCAGATACAGGATAAACAAGTCTAGAAGTACAGCATGAGGACTATAGTTAATAACATTATGCTGGATTAATGATTTGTGTTAAATAACTAGATTTTAGTTGCTTTTGTCAAAAAAAAAAAGGTAGCCCTATGACATGATAGATAAGTTCACTTACTTCACTATAGTAACCATTTTACTTTCTATATGTATCTCATAAAGTCATACGATAAACCTCAAATACGCATAATAAAATTTTAAAAAACAAGAATGCTCTTGTCCTAGCATAGGTACTGAGTGTAACTATGAATCTCTGGAGATGAGGCCAAAAATTTATATACTTTTCTTCTTTTTTTGGAGATGTTTTTGCTATAGGGTACGTGCATTTGCCAGAAAGACAGAGAGAGACAGAGAGACAGAAAGAGACCAGCTCCCCCCCCCGTGGGGGGGGGATGGTCATGCCACAATCCCTTCTCTTCCATTCTCCTCCCAGGATCTTGGGGACGCACACACACACCTGGCCTGAGTTTAAGCCACTGGGTCAGGGACTCGAACCGCAGTTGACTACATGGGAGTCCAGTGACATAGCCACTACGCTAACTGCTGGTCCCTAAAAACTTATATTTTTAAAAGTTTGTCTGGTTGAGAGGCCAGCAGATGGCATGATGGTTGAGGTGCTGGACTCCCACCTGGCCGACTGTGAGTTTCGAGCAACCCAGACCCGGTGACTTGAAACTCATGCCTGGCACCTGTTCAGGCATACCCTAAACCTCAAAAGGAGAATGGAGGAAAAGGGACTGCAACATGGCAATCTCACTTTCTCTCTGTCCCTTCTGTTTCTGTCTGTCTCTCCAAGGAGGACACACTCTATAGCAAAAAAAAAAAAAAAAAGCTACTCTGGTGACTTAATCAAAGAGTCTTTCAATTGGTATTTACCATTTTGGTAATCCTAAAACTTTGATTTGTGTCTATTGGGTTGTCTGGAAAGTTATGACACATTTTTTGCATAGAAAAACATGTCATGACTTTCCAACAACCTAATAGTACATTCTACTTATTGAAAAATTAAGGATACATTACTCCAACTGTAAATGAATCTCAACATGGCCTATCCAAAAGGATGGGGAAAGACTGTATCCTGTGACTATTATTTCTTTTTGGAAAATAACTGATACTAATGGAGCTCATCAATGGGTGAATATTGTTTCTCCGACATAAGTGCCTTATCTGTGAAGATTTTCTCTACCTACACAGACAAAAAATAATATTTCTCCAGTCAAGCTCCACCTGCCATGCTTTTTGGTATATAAAAATTAATCATTTCCACTCCCACATTTGCCTCACCAAATTAGAGCCATGAGTGGTTGATTGGCAATAAACCCAAGAGCTCTCAGTAAGATTTGCCCTTCTGCTACAGTGACAAGAAAAGGCACAAAGCTTGTAGAAAGCAGAGGCTGTTTCTGCCACTAGTAGGAGACTATAAAGAAAGGGGATACTAACACCTGCTAGGTTAATTTTAAATCATCAAAAATTCAAATTACAGAGAAAAGATGCCATTTGTATCACCTTTGCCCTGTGCCACATTTATATCATGCTCTCCTTCAGTTCCCTTAGTGTTATCTTCACTATTTAATGCCTATGGAGCTGGCCCTAGCCATGGGGCCAGTAAGCGGTGGGGCTACCATCTAAATAGAGGCCCCTGAGACCCCAGAGTTGGAATTCCCTTGGCCATACTGTGGTGGGCCTATGAGGCAAATACCTGTGTCTTGAGTATTTCTTCCCCCAAAGAGCTGAGTTCAATTTGGAGAAAACGCATGGATATAAAAAACGTCCTATATGAAAAGTTGCTAAGATATGAAAAAACACATTTTATAATTGATTATTAGCCAATTCACTGCTCTTCCCTGACTTTGGATTTTCTTATATTTTAAATGGAAGTGTTAGTAAAGCTAATGCAATTGTTATGAATCCAGTCTCTAATATCTGATAACCTAATGTGAACCATGACTCTTTTCCCATTGACTACATTCTAAATCCTCTCTGCAAAAGCCTTTAGATGTGACTTCTAATACAGGATTTGGGATGGGGCAGGCAGTGTTAGCAAAGTAATATTCAAATACTTTTACACAACCCCTTCTGATCTGGATCAATGATCAATAACTAAACACATAAATACATTTATAATGAAACATATGAGTAGTATCATGAAGTGAGATAAATATTTATAAATTGTCTGAATTAGGCCAGGGCTATCATTTCAGGTTTTGCTACCAAATAAGCTTTTTTTTTTTTTTTTTTGAGAGGTTTTCGCTATAGGGAGCGTGCACTTGCCAGAAAGACAGAGAGACGGAAAGCAAGAAATTACCCCCCAGTGGGGATGGCCATGCTGCAATCCCCTTTTCTCCAGTCTCCTCTCTAGATCTTGGGCATGCACATACACGGCACCTGGCATGAGTTTAAGCCACCGGGTCCGGGACCCAAACCATGGTCGACTACATGGGAGTTCAGAGACATAGCCATTACACCAACTGCTGGTCCCACCAAATAAGTTGTTTTAAAAAGAAAAATAAAATTCCATTCCAAAGCATTGTGGGTTTTAAGCTACAATATGAAGTTATAGCTTTGACCATCAAAAATTTAACAAATTTCCTTGTATTTCCATTTCCTTACTTATAAAGTAGGGATAACATACATGCCCACTTCATATAATCCAAACTTTATTTGAATGAAATAAATTAATGCAAATAAATCACTTAGGGTAATATATACCTCATAGTAAATACTCAGTAGCTACCAAATATTCACATTTTACTTATTTTGTTTATTATTATTATTTTAATTCAACCAGAGAGAGAAAGGAGGAGAGAGAGAAAGTGAGAAAGCAAGTCTCCAGGTCCAGGACTTGAACCGTGGTTACCATGTGAGAATCCAGCACCTTAGCAACTATACCACCTGCTGGCCCCAATACTGTCATTTTGATTACCTCTTTGTCCCTTCCATTTCTAGCAGTCCATGAATGTAAGTAATCAAGCAATATTTAAATAAAGCATAAATTTACAGATAGGAGCTATTTCATGCATAATCTTATATAGTACATGCCCTAAGAATTTTACAGAGCTTTGTTGCAATAATGGCTCATAATAGAAAGTGGGCACCCCGGGAGGGAATAGTCAAAAAGATTTCATAAAAGAACTAAGATTTAAAGTAACTTTAAAAGCAAGTGGGTTTTGATAGCTGAAAGGGAAGGAACTCCCATCAGTTGAGAAGTGGAAAGAGAATGGGTTACAGAATCTAACAGAAGGCTTTGTATATGGATCTGAAACTTATTAGCTATGTGAGCTTAGATAAGTCGTATAAAATTTTTGAGTCTTATTTTTTATTTAAAGAAACAGGGATAAAAATCTCTAATTTTTAAAATTATTGGGAGCTTGGAAATTACGTATGTAAAGTTCACAGAACAATGACTAGTAAATCCTCCATAATATTAACCATTAGAGAAAAACAAACATTTTAAGTCAACTGAAGGAATGATTTCCTTTCAGCCATTATCGAAATACTGGGATGGTTTATAGTGTGTGGTATTGAGCTTCCCATGACCAGTGTTGTTTGAGAACAAATTATCTCACTTATTTGAGAAAGGATTATTTCCTTGGGAGGTGACAAGATTAGTGCCACCCACTCTCCTCCCTTCCAATGCTGAGACTTTATCATTAGAGATTATGATGAGTTATTTTGTCTTCATTTTAATTCAGGTTTTCCTGTAAAACAAGGAATTCTATTACCTGGGAGATGGTGATCTAACCTGGACAAGGTTGAGGAGAAAAGAGAGAAAGTTACTTAAATTAACCACACTATGAATATCCTTGAAGGCCAAGAGATTTGGTTCTCAAAGGAAATAAAGGTGACATAGTTTTAAAGTGTCTTTGACTCTGCAGGTTCCTTGTAGCATTCTATGAAGATGCTTCTTGGTTCCAAATTATAACTCTCTCATTTGTCTTTTCCCTCTCCTCAGCTTTCTTCTTCCTTTCTTCATCTCCTTTTCTACTATCATTTTCTCCCATGTATACCTTCGTTATCCTAAACTCGTGCTGTGAGTCAGGAGAAGCAATATGGCAGCTTATTCCCTGTATATCTGAATGTCTTCTCAACTGTTTGGAGAAAAGGTACCAAATAACACCAGGGACCATAAAGAACTAAGTATATTACTGATGCCAAATAACTTCCTTGGCAAGTCAATAAAGCAAAAGTGTGACCAGCCTGCAGCCTGGCTAGGATACAGGATAGCCAGAGATAGAGCTTTAGAAGGAGTCATGTATCAAAATAATGGCCTAAAATGTCTGTGCAGGACCCAGGTCCTTTCAAGTGGGTGGTTTTAAAAAATTCAAACCTCATAAGGTATTGTTGAGAATGAGTAGCCAATCTCTCCCTTAAAGAGTCTAAATTTGGGTCTACTAACTTCAATGAAGTTCATAGTTATTTTTTAATTTTTTTGAGAGGTTTTTGCTAGAGGGCACGTGCGCTCACCAGAAAGACAGAGAGAGACAGAAAGACAGAAAGTGAGAAATCACTCCCCAGGGGGGATGGCCACGCCGCAATCCCTTCTCCTCCATTCTCCTCTTGGGATCTTGGGCACGCATGCACACACGCCCGGCATGAGTTTAAGTCACCAGGTCCAGGACTCGAACCACAGTCAACTACATGGGAGTCCAGTGATATGGCCATTACCCCAACTGCTGGTCCCTTTAATTATTATTTTTTATTTTATACATTTAATCACTATACACCCCCCACTTAGCTTTTGCTCTCTGCTAATATAAAATTTGTGATAGTTTGAAAGTAGAAAGCCAGTATTTAAAATATTTAATATTCTCATTTATAAATATAGTAGTACTATTAGTATTCACTGAGCAGTATTTGACATCTGTATGAGAGGAATTTTGCATGAACTGTTTGATTTAAATATTATAACCATTCTACAGAGTTGATATTATTATGCCCACTCCACTATCAAAAAAAGAAAAACTGAGGCTCCACCATATTAATAAAAATTTCCTAGGGCCACTTAGCTGGTAACTGGTAAAGCAGAATCACTCTGATTTCAGTTTAACTTAAGTCACAAGCTTAACCCCTACTCTGAAATGCCTCCTGCATAAAGGCAGTTTATTAAGCAAATTAGTGCTTAAACACATTCTGAGTAAAGGCTTATGAAATGTTAGAAGAAATTATTTTCTAAATACTCTCACAGAAATTAGAAGACACACTTGTATTTTTAATTATATGCTAATTCCATATCATTATCATCTGTTACTTAAGTGAAATTAACCAAGGATTCCCACCAGGTAACACTTAGGTTAGTTTTAGTATGGAGTAGAAAATCGCAAGTCTCTATATGTCCCAATTTGGGCTAGTCTTCTCATTTAATATGAAAATGCTCCAAGAAGTTTTAATGAAGGCATAGTCCTGCAATTAGATACATAATGTTGACTGGCTTAGCAAACTCTTCACACTTCCATAGAATGCATCACGATTGTGTTAGCCAGCTCCAGTTTCATGAGTCTTGTTTCCTGAACCCACTAGATATAAATAATGGTGATTCATTTCTAATTCTCCAAGCTCCTGTGCAGCCAATGAGTGGGGACCAGGAATTGACTTCTTTTTCAGTAATGTGCTGCTGACACCTTCTTTTTCTGTGATTAGGAAGATGGTTACATTATGATAATATTGTGAATTAAACAAAGGGCATTTTCACCTTGTGTAAAGGTTGGGAAAGGGGAAAATAATTAAGATATCTAGTTTCTATGTCATCTTGGATCTGCCGCCAAATGATTGGCTTCAGAAAAATTCTCTTTCCATTCTCTAGGTTTCTATTTTCCCATATGAACACTTGACAGATGCTTCATGAATGAATACTGGAATGAACAGACACATAACGAATGAACTTAGTTGACTTCCAGCATGCTATCAGCTGCAGCATTTCCAAGGGACAGGGTTTCTTCTCTAGCAGCTGCTGTTGTTTCAAAACCATGAAAGTTGCAAAACCAAACCTGGGACTGAAAGAACTCAGATGGATTTAGCAGTTTGTGGCTGGCTTTAACTCAGAGAAAGGTCTATAATTCCATGGTTTCCTATTCAGAGATCTGGAACTGGAATATCATAAAATATAAGCAATGATGTGTAATTGGAGATCACCTGATCAATCTCCATAACATTAGTATCCTCAAGTGGATGCCTGACACCTTATATCCAGAGAGAAATAAGCATTCCAGACTCCCTGACAGACCTCTGACAGTCAGGAGGGTCTCTGTAGTCCCAGTAAGATGATACAACTTAAAATCCACTTTTTTTATATGTGGGAGGCCAGGCTCTGTTCCTCTTCTAGAGCAAATGCCTGAGAAAGTTGCTTCAGCTCTGCTTTTGATCTGGCCTAGTTTCGAAGATGAATCAGCAGGTTCCAAAGGCTATGGAAAAACAGCTCTAATTTAAATCCTGCTCTATCCATACCAGTCCCCGTTCAATGAGTCTGGCTGTCTTGGCTGAGGAGTCCTTGCAGAAAGTCTGACCTGATGGAACTTGCTGCTCGAATTTCCAGTTCTTATTACTTAGCCCTCATTTCTCAATGAGCAATCAATTTTAGTGAATTACAACTGGCCCGTGCCCAGAAGCTAGGCGGCTGGGAGAAACAGGCCTAGCGGAGAAAAAGGCAAATGTTAAGATGAAGTTCATAGAACCAATCTTGTGAAGTAAAGTTGCCACGTTTTGAGGCTTTTCTGTCATTATTGATTATTCATGGGATAGTTACCTTAAATATAAATATCGGTTTTATTGCTTTGGTGTTGTTAAAAGTCAGCTATAAAGAGAAAAACTAAAATGCACATCAAATATAAATATTGTATTTTTTTTTTACCTTTTAATAGGAAAGAGGTAACTTTCTTCAAGATAATTTAGCTCCTACTTCCATTCTTGTATAAATTCATGCATGAATTTATTTATTCATTCAACATATACCCATTTTATCAAACATTGTGCAAAGTGCAAGGGATATTTTAAAAACCAGGTTCTGGCCCAGCCTCAGTGGTACAAGCAGTAGAATACTGATCTGCCATGCTGGAAGCCACGTGGCCAATCTTGGGTTCAGATCCTGAGTTGACCTGAAACATTCTGGATGCATACATACAAGGTCCTAACTAGTTACAGGGCCACGGGAATGGGATTATGGTGCAACCAGACCCCACGGGGTTGCCTGTCTGTCTCTCAGGCTCTCTCTCTTACACATGCACATGCCCACTCACGTAAGAAATGAAATAAAAAAGAATCAGGTTCTGACCTCAAGAAACTCAGTCTACACAAAGAGATGGACGAGCAAATATATTAAAGTATGATAAAAGCAATTTCTTTGTTTCTTCTTAATCATCCACATTTAGCTTGCCAGCAAGTCTGACAGAGTTAACTTTCAAACATGCCCCCATTCTTCCTTTTCTCTCTATCTCCACTACTAATACCCTACTCCAAACTTCCATAATCTCCTCTGGACTACTGAAAACCTAGTATATTTGCCTGAATTTGCTATCATCCCAGTCCTATATGCTATTGCTCACAAACAGTTGGGCAATAAGCTACTGGAAATAAGCTACCGGTCTTTTAAAAACATATTAAATTGTGTCACTCTACTACTTCAAATGAGTGGATACATGATCCACTTATAATCAAACGGTCTCCAATGTTCTAGACAATTTTACATTATTATTCTCATCATCTTCCACCATTCCATGTGTCTCCAAGGCTCCAGCCACATGCCTTCTTTGGTTCTTACTTATCCTAAAGGTTTGCACAATTTGCTCTTTCTTGTCACTTAGGCTTCAGTTTAAATGTGATATTCTCGGAGGTAGCCTTTGTTGATCATCTACGGTCACTTTCTAGACAGTCTCTACTACATTGCTTTCTTTGCTTCTCTTGACGGAATTTACCTAAGAGCTTTTTTTATTATTTGTGCATTGTCTCCCTCCATGATAATACAGACCTTGTCTGTCTTGTTTACCATTCACATTCACAATGTTTAGAATAGCACGCCCAAATAGAGTAGTAAAATTAAGCCTTATGAGTACAGAGTATGTCTATCTTGTTCTAGTGCTCTTTGATGGCAATACCGTAGCATTTATATACTCTAAAGGCTCGTAACTATTAGCTGAGTAAAGTTTCTAAAAAAGGTCTCTCATCCAAGATGGTGAGTGAAAAGTATAAAAGGTTTCCTATGTGGCCTGGGACCCTCACCCGAGACACAATGAGGTGAGCAAAATGTATTCATAATAGGTGCAAAGAGAATATTATTAAATCAAAATGTCTATATTTTCTCTTGATAATAAAAATAACACATAATTTCCAGGAAAAAAAAGTAACTCATTGAGAATCATAGCAATTTATAGGAAAAGAGCAAAGATTCTATCCTTAAATTATTTCTTCTGTCATACAGCAATATAAATTACCTTGGTATTCAGAAGAATAATAAATATATGTGAATAAGTGTAGACTTATGTTCAACAAAAAGGGGGAATGTCTACATATGAACGCAAAAATCACTTTCCAATAAAAATCCCTGAAAAATTATTGCCAAAAATGTTTCCCCATCAGCCAGTCCTGATATCAACAATGCCCATATTGTAATTTATGACTGCAAATTAGATTACAATGTCTCTTCTAGGAATAAATATACATGGGAAAAGTCATAAAAATAACTATTATTCTTGTATAAAATCCCTAAATTTACAAAGCACTGACAAATTACCTCCTTTTATCCTCATGGAAACTATTGTAATTTTACAGATGAGAAAAGTGAGAGCCAGAGACTAAATTTTTATGCAGGTATAACAGCTGATTTGAAAGAAATCCAAGATCAAAACCTAGGTCTTTTGGCTCAAAGGACAGAGGAGATTATAGGGCCCTATACTGTAAAGTTTTAAGAATAGAAAAGTAACAGAACCCTGAAAGCTTAGGTTATTTGGGACAGTGAGGCAGTGAAAGAGAATGTTCTGTATATTCAGGCAGTGACCTCAGGAGGGAGAAAGTTTAACCAGTTCTGAGTAAAGAGCTTCTCATGGTCAATTCCTCTCTAAGACCTCTCTAAGGTCTTATACCTTCTCCACTGGGATTAATCTATCACCAGACTCAGAGACATTTTCCAAGTTATTAATCAGTTGGGGAGCAATGTGCCTTAGCAAAAACTCAGCAAGGTAACTGATAAAAAAAAACAAATAGAACAAAAGAAAACTGGACATGGGCACTGAGACAGCCAGCTAGAAAAACTCAAGACAGACAAAACAGCAGAGAAATACCACCATAGAAATGCCAGGGGCTTTATTTCAACTAGAAGAGAGAGCAAGAGAGCACATTAGATGACCACTGAATGACTTAAAATTAAAATTCATCAACTCTTTACTGCCCAATGATCACTACAGGACAATCCCTAATCTAGAACTTGCAATTGGACCATTCATTTCCAAACTGTGGACTGTAACCCTCAATGGATGATGAAGTCAGAAATCCCCTTACCTAAACTCAAGTTAAAAATGGGCTTTTGAGGGATCAGCAGTTAGCATAATGGCTATGTTGCTGGACTCCCATGTAGTCAGCCGTGGTTAGAGTCCCAGACCCAGTGGCTTAAACTCATGCTGGGCGCATGTGCGTGCGTGCCCAAGATCCCGAGAGGAGACTGGAAGAGAAGGGATTTCGGGATGGCCATCCTCCCTGGGGGGTGATTTCTCACTTTCTATCTCTCTGTCTCTCTCTGTCTTTCTGGTGAGCGCATGTGCCCTATAGCAAAAACCTCTAAAAAATTAAATAAATAAAAATGAAAATGACTTTTGAAGTCCACACTGTAGGTAGCATAATTATGATATGAGTAAGTCCATTACTAGACTAGATTGAAATTAGATAGTGTGTTCTGAGAGATTCATTCATCTGAACATCCCATTCTTAGTGGACAGTTAATTCTAGAGTTCTGAACTCAATGACAATGAACCGGAGATCAGTGAGTTGAGGCTATTTGGATCATCTCACCTGTTGTGTCCCTTGACCTGGCACTGAGTGGCTACCCCCTCAGCCATATCTGTCCTGCTTCCACTCGAAGAATAAAACTTGGCCTCAGTTACAAACAATCATATTTACTCCTGAAACAAGACCGAGATTGGCATCTAATCCTGAGCACAGAATAAACCTTAACTCTAGCACCACTGGGTTTAATACTGAACACAAGATAAAATCTATTCATTTATTTATTTATTAAGTAAGTATTGAAGAACCTACTATATTCTCTGCTTTCTGCTGAGACATGGTAAGTAGCAAAGTACCCATGTGAGGAGAGCAGATAAAGAGTGTATTAATTACAATTTTTTGTGCATATTTACTGTGATGATTTAACTCCAAACATAAATCGACTCTAGACCTCAGCTGCAAATTGACCCAAGACACAGACTGTCATAATCTCAACCACAGACTGAGCCAGTGCTGGGAGTATCTTTGCCAACTAAAAACCTGGGGAAATTGTAGAAAGAGCTCCTTAAAGTTATTTCAGACAATTCTGAGCTAGGTAAGTCAAGTAAAGACCTGACAAACTGCAAAAGCAATCATTCAGTGTGTGGTGACACTGAGAAAAGCCAATAAAGTTTCCCAGTGATACTGAAACAGGCAGAGACAAAACACAGAGAAACACACTCTAAATGTCACATTTCTTTGTCCCATTAATGCTTTGCCTTCCTATTTTTCTTCTAAATGTCTTTGCTCAGTCCCTCCTCTTTCACACACACTAGAAGAAAAATAGGGAGGCAAAGCATTAATGGGACAAAGAAATGTGGTATTATCTGTTGAAGATATTTTATAATTTTATCAACTGTACTAGGGAGAAATGTTCACCTATTGAAATATTCATTTTGTAAACTAAATAATGTGATTGAATATATAAAAGAAAATGAAATAAAAATGAAAAAAGAAAAAATGGAATAATAATAATAATCTGGGAAAAAATGAAAAGCTATTGGATGATGATGAGGAGGATTTTAATGTCTTTGTATTGACTGATATGCATGGTATTCCTTCTGGAGAAAGAAATTTAATACACTGTAAAGTTATATGTGTTTCAATGCAATATAAATAAGATTATGATAATAATAAATAAATTTAAAAATTGAAAAAAAAAAGAAACACACCCTAAATAAGTAGCCCTGCCCAGAAGTGACTGATAAAGTCTGCTGTGTGCACATCCATTATTGAGAAGTTCAGAGAAAGAGGATGAAGAAAAGAGGATGGTATCTAGAATAATGTTTGAGAAACTGTCTAGGAGGGCAGTGGGACTTGAAGGGTCAAGACATAGTGATTAAAAAAAGAGGGACGTTCCCTTATAGAAACATCAGCACATCAAACTGGATCTTGGAATGCTCATGCTAAATTTAATAGATAAACAGGACTGCTTTGGACTAGAAGATTCTTTGGAGACAGATAAATAATCAAAGAGTGGGTAGGGCCATTTTATGCCCAGACCTAAATGCCAGGCAGAGACTCCCAAGAGCAAGAGAATATGCTTATATATTCACTTCAGTTTGAAAATGCCTACTGTTTAGCACTTAATGCTATGAGCATTTTACTCATGTTTTGCATACCCAGAACTTAGTTTTAATCTCTTAACAATATTTAATTACTGTGTAAAGAATAATGAGAAGAAAGACAGAAAAGAGAAACAGGCAAGAGAAGAAGACATAAAGATTTTGCTAACCATTCTTCATCAGTGAAGTCAATGGAAGTCCCAGCAAGAACTTGGAAAGCTCATTAGAAATAGATCTCGTTGATTAAACCACCTTGAACTAGTCTAATAAAGAGCAATTCTGTAGCCTCCACACTGAGACTTATCTGGAGTTTCCTATTTGGCCTCCAGTCCTCTCTCAAATTTTCATAGATATTAAAGCAGTACTTAAACCTATAAGGTTGGAGAATAGAAATCCTGATGATAAGGGGTTAAGTTTTAAGGTAAGTTTTCTTCCACCATTGATTTAAATCTCCCCAGGTGTAAAAATTACAGAAAGGTCACTTTCATAGACTGTTTCTCCATTCTTTTAACTCCAAAAAAATAGACCTGCCTATTGTACCCCTGTCCCACTTGGCTTTCCCAAAGAGGCAAGATATAAGGGAAAGAAAGAAAAGGATAAAAAAAAAAAAGAAACTAATTCACTGCAATTGGGGTTAATCCCACTGAAAGCCTCAATCCATGTTAGCAGCTAATCCAGTTAGTACAGCTTTCATGAAGAGCTTTGATAAATCCTCTAGCCTCTTGCTAGAATCACCAGCTCCTTAACAACTCAACATTCATAAGGAGATCCATCAATAATGCAGCAGATCTGGCACTTGTCAAGCTTTAAACATCAGCACATTAGCCCAAACCAAAACCCCACTCAAAGTCAGAGACTTCCTCGGCATCACCAACCCTTACTGAACCTCTCCTGTTACAGTACTTCATAATTGTAAATCACCCAATCCAGCTCCTAAATGTGTAATCTTCCATTTCTTAAAAGTCATATATGTGAGTGCATTTGTGTAAGAGAAAACCAGAGAGACAGAGAGATTAAGCTGTTACTCCCAAACAGATTGTAAAATTCATTAAATTAGAAATTATGCCTTAGATTTCTACGGGTCATCTCCAGAAATGCCTAGGACAGGGTTTGGCACAGAGTAGGAGCTCAAAAAAAAAAAAAAAATCTGCTTTATTGGTCTATAAATAATACCAACTGCTTAGATACTAAAACTCCATGCATATACCAAAGGCAGAGTTTGAGTCCTGGTTTCCACACTCTATGCTCTAAAAGGTTGCCTTGATGCTGTATTGACATTTGGGCCTCTAGTTATTTTATCTTGCAAATGAGAATCCAAATTCTTAACTATGTCTATACAACTCCCAGGCAAAATTGTGTAAATCAAATTCAGCTCTAATATTTTCAATCTATTTTAAAATATTTCATTGTGGTAAAATAACAAAAAGCTATAATTTTATCTACCTTTTTTCTTAAAATTATTTAATTCCATTTGTTATTATTATTATTATTATTTTAATTTGACCAGAGAGAGACAGAGAAAGAGATAAAGGGAAAGCAAGCTTCCAATCAGCCATGTGGGAGCCCAGCACTTTAACCATCACACCACTTGCTGGCCCGTTTTATCCATCTTTAAATGCACAATTCAAAGGCAGTAAGTTCAGTCAAAATGTTCTTCCACCATAACCACTACCCATTTACAGAACTTTCTCATCATTCCAAACAGAAATTCTACACCCATTAAACTATAATTACTCATTCTCCCATCACCCCAGCTACTAGTAACGTCTAATCTATAGAACTTCCTGTCTTCATAATCTGTTTATTCTAGGTACCTCATATAAGAGGATTTTATATTTGTTGTGTCTTGCTGATTTCCCTTAGCATAATATGTTCAAAATTCAGGTATGTTGCAGCATGTATTAAAATTTCAATCTTTTTATGGCTAAATAACATTTCTTTATGTGTATAGACAGTAGTCCCCTCTTATCCTCAGGTGATAGTTCCAAGGCCCCCAGTTGACATTTGAAATTGTGGATAGTACCAACCCTATACAGATGGTTTCCAACTTAAATTTAGTGATTTTTCAGTTATATGAGGGTGTGAAAATGATATACGTTTAGTAGAAACCATACTTCAAGTTTTGAATTTGTATCTTTTTTAAGCCAGGGATGTGTACGATGCTCTCTCACGACACTGGCCAGTGGCAGGGAGCCCCCGCCAGCTCTCATTCAGCCACACGATAGTTGAGAGTCAACAACCACTCTGTAGCGCTAGACTAGGCTAAACTATGATACTTGGTAGTTTAGATGTATTAAATGCAGTTTGGGCTCATAATATTTCCAATTTACAATGGGTTTATTAGGATGGAAACTCACCTTTTCCACATTGAAGAACATGTGTACATATTTGTTTCCCCATACACACATATTTTATCATTTAATTTATAAATTAGGTACATTGACAGATTGACAAAAATAGCTAATAATAAAATAGAACAATCGTAATATACTGTAATAAAATTGCATAAATATGTTCTCTCATAATATCTTTTTATACTATACTGACTGATGTTTGGGCCACAGTTGACTGCAGGTAACTGAAACCACACACAGTGAAATCATGGATAAGGGGGGACTGCTGTTCTTCTGTAGTTGGACACTTGGGTTGTTCCCACTTTTTGTCTCTTGTGAATAATACTGCTATAAACATTGGTGTGCAAGTAACTGTTCTAGTCCCTGACTTTAATTCTTTTTAGTATATACCTAGGAGTGAAATTTCTGGGCTGTATGCTAATGTAACTTTTCAAGGAACAACTAAATTGTTTTTCTCAGCAGCTGCACCATATTACATTCTCATCAGCAATGTATGAGGATTCCAATTTCTCCACATCCTCGTCAACATTTGTTAGTTTCTGTTTTAGTTTGTTTGCTTTTGTTTTTAATAATTGATTATTGCCATCCTAATTGGGTATGAAATGAGATCTCATTGTGGTTTTGATGGGCATTTCCCTAATGGTTAGTGATGGCAAGCATCTTTGCATGTGCCTATTGGCCATCTGTGTATCTACTTTGGAGAAATGTCTATTCAAGACCTTTGTCAGTTTTTAAACTTGTTTGTTTTGAAACTGAGTTATAGGATATTTTATATACTCTGGATATTAACTCAAGATCAACATATGATTTGCAAATATTTTCTTCCATGCTGTGGGTTATATTTCCAATCTATTTTTAAAGTATTTATTTTTAATTGACAAATAAAAATTCCACATACGTATGCCCCTTATCTTCATCTCTATTCTATGTAGCCTCCCTTTCTTCTCATAGATCCAATGGCTCAATGTAGTGACACTAATCCCTGAATATTCAAAAGGCCTCAAATAGTCTTCCTAATAACATGAGTGCCCCATAGTTATTCTCTTTCATTATCATCATCATTAATTATTAGCTGCTATCTTTCACTGTAAGTTTCCAAAACGTCCAATATTCTGGTTTAAAGAAAAAAAAAAACTTGAGCTATATACTCCTACTTATCTTCACATCAAATTTAAAAATTCATGATTTTATTAACCACACGTGACAAATGAAGAGACTGAGTAAAGCCAATGACAATGAAAATTGCTCATATAGTAAGAAGTTTTCCCATAGTGTTTATCCATGAAAGCGCTTGTATGAGAAAGGATGGCATCAGCTAATTCACCCCAAAATTTCCCTCCAGTGGGAAAGCACTGGGCAAGGGAGGATGTCTGGGAAGCTGTCCTAGATCTACCTCTACGTGTGCCCTCAGTTATTTCAGTTATTACCCGGAGACCCGTGTTTAGCTACTGTGACTGAACTGTGTCCCCTCAAAATTTATATTTTGGAACTCCACCCTTATTATAAGGGTGTTTGGAGACAGGGCCCTTGGAGGTAATTAGAGTTAGAAGAGGTCATGAGTGTGGGGTCCTGATCAAGTGGGATTGGTGTCTTTATAAAATAAGGAAAGACACTGAAGTTCTTTCTCTCAGCGTGTATTCCTGGGGAAAAGATTATGTGATAACATAGCAAGAAATCATATCAGCCAGAATCTTGATCTTGGACTTCCAGCTCCTAGAACTGTGAGAAAACAAATTGTTGTTTGCTCACTGAGTCTATCATGTTCTAGTATGGCAGCCCAAGCTAACTGCAATCTTCAAAGTCTCTTCCTTGCTTTCAGAATTTATTTTTCTGTTAGATAACTGTAGAATACCACCCTACCTGTGGGTTACCTCATGCTGCCTCCTTTTCCTAATAAGTTGTCCTTCTTCTGGTGAAAAGACAAGTATATCAACACAGCCCAGTAAGCGAAGTCATGCAGGCACCAAGTCTGCAAACGGCACATGTGGTCAGTCAACACTGACATGAGACAAATGCGTGGGTCACTGCAATAACTTCCCTCTCTGGCTACTGTACAGACAAAACACAGTGTGTCCCCACCATTAATATGCTGAGTTTTCCCATGACTGTTTCATTCTCTACCCTGAATTACTACAATGCTCAGAGCACTGCATCTGTGCCTAAACTACAATCTTTAAAGTCAGACTCCATATCTAGAAAAGCTGGGTAACTTTGAGAAAGTAAATTAAACTCTCTTAGTCTAGTTTTCTCCTCAGCAACACAATGGTAATAATAACTGGTAATCGTTATTTTATTATGAGGAAGACTATAATAATTCAGAGTACAAAGATAAAATTTCATTAATAACAGAGTAGTGTGTATTGGACTAACACAGCTGTGGATAATAATCAACTTTATTATTATTGTTATTATTAGTGGATAATGATAAATAATAATGCTGAATGTGGATAAAATATTTTAAGAAATAACTATTTTAAGACACTAGGCACTGAGAGTGATCAAAAGCAGACACTCTGAAAACTGAAGTGTACTCTGTCTGTGAAAGAAGAAAGCTACATGAGGTAAGATCAATGTTGGATTAGTTATTTTCCTGAGGGCACTCTCTGGTTCCCATGGTATGCTCTGGGTAGAAGTCAAGCAGAAAGCTGCAGTCTTACTGGCTAAACGTGTCAGAATTTCGGTGCTATCCAAGTGGCTAAAAATTGATGAAAATTTTTCAGAAAAAAGATAGGTATTGAGGGTGGAGGGATTCACCAAAACCTGAATAAAAACACCCCTGAAATCTCTGGTCAACTCTCAGTAGGGCAGGTGAGAGGGAGACTCGAGGAACCCTGCGGAAATCAACAGAAAGCTAATGGCCTAAACTGAGTTTTCAGTTCCTGACTACTTCAGAGAAGACTGCCTTTGGGAATTTAATCTCATCTTGTTAGAAAAGCTTGACAAATGCCTTGGGCTTCCATTAGGACTCGAGAAGGAGTATGACATAGGGTAATGACTATTTCTTTGGATTAGAGGATTTTTCCTAGGAGTAAAATGGAAGTGTACATACCCTTAAAATATATAAATCCAGTACCAGGAGGTGGTGTGGTGGTTAAGGCACTAGATTCCCACATGGCTAACCAGAGTTCAGTCTCAGACCCAGAGGCTTGAGAATCATGCCTGGCACATGTGCATGTGTGCCTAAAATTCCAAATGGAGAATGGAGGAGAAGGGATTGTAGCATGGCCATCACCCTGGAAGTGATTTCTCACTATTCCTCTCTGTCTCTCTCTCTCTGGCAAGTGCATGCACACTATGACAAACAACAACAACAACAAAAAGGAAATAAAAGTATAAATCTGAGTCTTCATAAATTTAACATGATCACCCAATAACTTAACTACCTGCTAGAACAAATCCTAACAGAGGAAGATTATAAAAATGTACAGAGTATCCACTATGTCTTATCGACAATGTCCAGTATTACAAGATATAAGAAAAAAGAAAAATGTGACTATTGTCAAGGGCTAAAGGCAGGTATGGGCTGTGCATTCCAATCCAAAAATCAAAGATCTAGAATTCTCCAAAATCTGAAATTGCTGAATGCTGATATGATGCTACTAATGAAAAATATCACACCTGACCTAATGCGGCAGGTCACAATCAAAAGCTACAATATAAAAATGCTGTTCAACATTACTTTCAGGCTATATGTATACAGCGTATGTGAAACATGAATTAATTTCATGTTTAGAATTGGGATCCAACCCCAAGGTATCTCAATATGATAGGAAATTTTTAAAAATCTGAAATTTGGAACATTTCTGATTTCTAGCAGTTTGTATAAGGAATACTTACCCTGTAATAGAATTAGACTCCAGAATGTCCCAAATGTAATTATCAGACAAGTACTTCAATGCAACTACTATAAATGTGTTCAATATTTATAGAGAAAAGATGATCATAATTAATGAAGAGAGGATTATCCAAAGAGAAATTCAAACTATAAAAAGGAACCAAGTTACAATTTTAACACTGAGAACACAATATTAGATACAATATACTCATTTAGTGGGATTAACAGCAGATTGGAAACTATAGCAAAGTGACTAGTGGATTTGAAAGGTGATAAATAGAAGTTACCCAATATAAAGAAAATGACTGGGGGAACTCTAAGGAGAGGCTTAATGATTTGTAGGAAAAGAACAAGCAGTCTAACATATGTGCAACTGGAATTCTATAAAGAGATAAGAAAAAAAAGATGGAAAAACATTATCTAAAAATTAATAGCTGTGGGACCAGCAGTTAGCTTAAAGGCTATGTCGCTGGACTCTCACGTAGTCGACCGTGGTTCGAGTCCCGGACCCGGTGGCTTAAACTCACACCGGGCGCATGTGTGTGTGTGCCCAAGATCCCGAGAGGAGAATGGAGGAGAAGGGATTGCGGCATGGCCATCCCCCCTGGGGGGTGATTTCTCGCTTTCTCTCTCCCTGTCTCTCTCTGTCTGTCTGGCGAGCGCACACGCCCTATAGCAAAAACCTCTTCAAAAAAAAAATAGTTGAAAAATTCCAAATATTAAAAATATAGAAAAAGGATGAACTCAGAGATCCAAAAGTAACAGCCAACCCCATTGCAGGATCAATATATGTAAAATTACATATCAGAGTCAAGTCACTTAAAGTGAAAGATACAGAGAAAAATGTTTAAAGTATCCACAGACAAAAGGCACATTTTTATAGCAGACAACAAACTACAATGGCCAAATTTAGAGAGAATAGAGCCCCAGAAACAAATGACATGACACTGTTACAGTTCTGAAGAAAATAAAACTGTCAGTCTATAATACTATATCCAGAAAAAAAAAAATCCCTCAGAATTAAAGGTAGAATAAAAACATTATTTAAACCAATAAAGGTAGAGGGAATTAATTACCAGTAGACCCACACATACAAACAAGTAGCAAAAAAAGGTTTCTGGTAGAAGAGAAATAACCCTGAATGAAATCCTGGATCTATAGAAACGGACTACCAGAAATGATAAATATATTAGTAAAGATTAAAGCTAGATATTTATAATTTCTTTAGAAGATAATTGATGTGTCACACACTTGAGTTCAAAATTATCCTATAGGAAACAATCTTTGAGTATTGGGAACCAGCAGTTAGTGTAATGGCTATGTTGCTGGACTCCCACGTAGTCGACTGCGGTTCACGTCCCGGACCCGGTGGCTTAAAACTCACACCAGGCGCATGTGCGTGCGTGCCCAAGATCCCAAGAGGAGAATGGAGGAGAGGGATTGCGGCGTGACCATCCCCCCTGGGTGATGATTTCTCGCTTTCTGTCTCTATGTCTCTGTCTGGCGAGCGCACGCGCCCTATAGCGAAAATCTCTCAAAAAAAAAAAGGCTTTGAGTATTGAGCTACACAAAGATTTCTTAAATGCAACATGAAAAAGCATGATTCCTAAAAGACTCACTGAAGGAAAGAATGAGTGGTTTCAACTGTAAGAATTTTAAGAATTGTCAAGAATTGAAGTAAAGGACTTCTATCCTACTACCCCTCAACGCACAGCAGCCCTAACCCTTCTTCACCTCTTTGTATAAAATCACCTGCCCCGGGTTATGCTCTCATAATGGCAGGGGGAGCATTACCTACCTTAAAAGGCAAATTATTTCATTGCTGTCTAGCTTATGTTGAGGGGAAAAAAAAAAAAAAAAAACCTCTCTAATGTGAACCTTTAGGCCTACCAGGGGACCTCACTCTCTCTCACTCTTTTCCACATGGCAGAGGTCCAATTATTCACTGTGCAATCAGGCTATGACCAGGGTGAAACTAACAAGGTATTGCCTTAGCTACAAAATTTAAGGGGAGCCAAAAAAAATCTTAGTAATCAAAATAAATAATATTTTAACCTAACATTGTTTTTTAAAATCACAACAGTAAACCAAAGCCGACCAGGGCAAACCTCAAAAAGTTAATGAAGATTTTTCTCTTAGGTCTGAACCATTGGATTACATTTCAAGCTTCATCAAACTATAGCCTATTTTTGAAGGAATATTTTTGTTTGTTCTTTAACCACCCAGAAACCAAGGCCTCCTACGCAGGAATAACAAATGAAGCCACCTCCCAGCATGCCCTGAAGGCTGCTTTCCCATCAAGTGAACATGCAGTCAGTCTTCTAGTAATAAATTAGCCTCCAGGATTACAGTCTGCCTTTTCCAAAAATGACAAACAGACCTCCTGGAGCAAAGATGTATTTAAATAGCTATAATCTTACCTGGCCAGTTCGGGAGAAGCAAAAGATGAGATGGGAGATTAAAATAAAAACTGTATTTGGTGCCATATTGCCAACCGTTCTTTCGTTTTCTCTTCTTGTATTCAGAATTATCTAGTGGGCAGCTCTCCTGAGAGCTATCATTTCTTTAGCACCTACCTTGTAAGCCCCTGTGCTTGCCACTTGCCATTTATATTTCTTAATCTTCACAGCAGCCTTGCACAGGAAGTATTATTTACTTTTGGCTCTTTGAGACTCAGAGAGCCCAAGTTCACAGAGCTAATTTTGGTAGTGGGACTGGGAATCAAATCTGCTTTCCTCTGAGGTCAGAGCAAGACACTCCTTAATATGGTCCAGACTTGGACTTAATGGTACTAACCTCTCAACTTCATTTATTCATTGTCACTTTGTTTTTTGCCATATCTGTGTACTAGAACCATAACTTGCATTATTATGTGCAAGTGACTTTTTTTTTTAAGGATTTTGCCATAGATTGTATGTGTTCACAAGAAACAATGAGAGGGAAAGGGAAAAATCATCTCCAAGAGGGGCAGGGGGCGGTGGCAACACTGCAATCCTTTCTCCTCCATTCTCCTCCTGGGACTTCAGCCAGGAACACACACATGCTCAGTGTGATTTTTCAAGTCACCAGGTACAGGACTCAAACCACAGTTGGCCATGTGGGAGTCTACCACCTTAACTACCATGCCACCTGGTGGCCTGTACACTTAACTTTTTAACAAACTTATTTTTATTTAAAGTAATGTCAAATAAAAGTTAAGTCAAAGTTTAAAGAAATTTAAGATATTTCATAAATGGAAATTAACTAGTGCTACAAAAGTGGTAAGTTCAGATTGGAATCCGACAGATATTTTTCTTTGATGCAATCAGAAAAATTTAAAGAAAATTAAAGAGAATTACTTTCTCAGAGCTTAAATCAATGTTGCTTAGTTTCATGATTGGATGATACCAAAATTCCCGAGTACCACCCATGACTGGTATTCTTTATACTTTTAGAAATACAATAGAACCTTTCAGAAACCATCTATAATACTACCACACAGCACACTACCTCTCAATCACGTATTAAAAGACCTTAGTGTGGGCCGGGCCCAAAGCACAGTGGTTAAGCAGAGTATATCAGGAGCTGGGTCCCATGTGGTAAACTGTAGTTTGAACCCTGGCCCAGGTAGCTTGAAAAACACTGAGTAGTTGTACATATGTGCCAAAAATTCTGACAGGATGGAGAAATGATGGAAAGAGGATTACAGTATGAGCTGCCCCATTAGGTGGGTGTCTCTCTCTCTCTCTCTCTCTCTCTCTCTCTGGTAATTAAAAATAATAATAATTTTTTTAAAGTCCTTATAGTGACACAGAGTTCGTGATTGTATTCCTACATGGTCCCTACCATGGACTAGCTGTGGAATCTGAGGCAAATCACATCAACTTTCTGAACCTCAGTTTCCTTACCTCTTCAGAAGAGAATTATTCTTCCTTTTATTCAGTAATCCCTTCCAGACTTAAAATTCTCTGGATTTAACTTCATTTGCCTATTAATGTTATTTTTCCAAAATTCCATTATTTAAATTTTATTCCTATGAATTAAAGCGTGACAGTCCTGTATTTGCTTTTGGTATAAGAGAAATACAACATGCAACTTAGACAATAGTAAGATTTGAAAACCTTGACAGTAATCTTCCTATCAATTTGCTTTTAATTATTACTAATGTGGAAGATCCTTGAATATTAATTCATTTTTTATTTCAAGTATGACACAGAAAGCGTCTAAGACCACATAGACAAATTCTAGAACTGACTGTGCCCCGGACTCACTAAAGGACCTAGCCAAGTATCTAATCGTCTCTGACCTTTTGTCCTTAAATAAACGCGGGTGAATATGTATCCTCTCTTACTTTCCAGGGTTGTTGTGGGGATAAAATGATCTCATTGATGAGAAAATGCTTGAAAAAAATACCACCCAAGTTCACTGTCTCATAGGATTATTCTTACTGTCAAATGAGATAAGAGATGTGAGGGCACTTTGATAGTCTTATATAAATTGTCAGTTGACCTTGTATGAGTCAGTTAGTCCCTCTTGGCTTGTGTTCTCATTTGAATGATAAGCCCACTTAGGCACCTTTTATCACTAAAATTCTATGGTTCTAGGATTGATTTAGTGTCAAGTATGATTACTGTTACCCCACGACAGATCAGTCAGGATCACAGAAAATAGATAACAAAGAAGAGCCAGTGACTGGACTGGAAGAAGCACGAGGATTAGAGGCAGAAGTTCTGGATCTGTGCTTCAGCTTGGTCACTCACTAGATTTGGGAACTTGGGCAAGCTCCCTTTTTAGAGTCCCCACATCTTCTTCAGTAAAAATGAAAGTCGGGATCTAGCCTCATGACACACCAGTGCAGGGCTGTACAGAGGGAAACAGATCTCGCATGGCTGACCAGGATTTGAGTCCCAGCCCAGTTTCTTGCAAAACCATGCCAGGCTCATGTGTGTGTGCCCAGGAACCTGAAAAAGTGAAGAATTGGAGGAGAAAGAATTGCAGGGCAGCCAGGCTATCTCTATCTATCTATCTATCTATCTATCTATCTATCTATCTATCTATCTATCTCCTCCATGTGTGCACACACATCTTAGCATTACAAAATTTTAAAAGCTGGGCTGGAGTTGGGTCTATGGAAAGCAGACCCTTGCTGTTTGTGACCTAGAGCTTATGCCTCCTTCTCCTATGACTCTGCAGTACTCCTCTGGGAAACCAGTCCTGTGCCTATTCTAACCCAGGTGGGTCATGTGGCAGTAGGCCCACACCCAGAAATTCCATGGTCTCTGGCACATACAGTAAGAACCTGGCCTGTAAGCTGATTCTATTCCCTGGTCATAACCATTGACTCAGAGATGGCCATGCATCTAAAATGGTCAGAAGAGCCCATACATTAGGTACCCTAGAGCTTTTAAGGAGAAGCTTTTTTTCCCTCAAAGAATTGTTTTCTGAAGAAATAATACAAGTACAGAGCCTTACTGGTGGCCATTTGCCTCTGAAATAGAATGAGGCTTCCTAAGAATGAAACCAACTCAGAGGAAAACAAAGAACAACAGAAATTCGACCGCAGTGCGTTTCCCAGACACGGTGGCTTAAAACTCATGCCAGGTGCATGTGCGTGTGTGCCCAAGATCCCAAGAGGAGAATGGAGGAGAAGGGATTGCAGCGTGACCATCCCCCCTGGGGGGTGATTTCTCACTTTCTGTCTCTCTGTCTCTGTCTGTCTGGCAAGTGCACGTGCCCTATAGCAAAAACCTCTCAAAAAAAAAAGAAATTCTTGATAATGTCACCTGGGCTCCTGGTTCTAGCTCTGTCTGAAGACACACATCCAAGGTTACATAAACCCACAAGTTATATTTTCATCTAGAATTAGCTTAAACTTGGTTTCTGCCATATGAGACAGAAAGAGTCTTGATTGAAACACAAAAGTTTTTTAACTTGCCCTGTATGGTTATAGAGGTTCTCTAGAGGTGCCTGGGGGTCAGTGAAGCCAGACTGGGGCAGGTCAAATTAACTGACCATTGTTTGACCCAGCTACCCTTTAAAATAGAACAACTTCTCCTTTTCTGATTTATATATTAGGGTGCCATATGAGATTTGCCTTGGAAACAGGTTTCAAGGCTACTTGACCTTGTGGTTCCCTGGAGATCTTTCTGAAACCCAAAAGAAGTGCCTATAAGAGGCAGAGATTCTTGGCCCAATTATGGTGATGCAGGTGGTAGGTGCTACTGCACAGTGCCAGAGCCACATAGGAAGGACCAGGGTTCAGAGTCCAAGTTGACCTGAACACACTAGGTAGACCCATGGGTGTTCTTGTGATCCTGGCTGGCCAGAATCTCAGGAACAGGGGAGCCATGGGGCTGCACGGTGAGGTCCTGTCAAGGGTCCTGTCTGTCTGTGCCCCTCTCTCTCTCCCCCTAGCCCTTTCTTTCTTCTCTCCTCTCTTGCAAAAGTAAATAAATAAACTTTAAAAAAGAAAAAAAAAAGCAGACATTCTTAATATTCCTTCTTAATCTGAGGGATAAAACTCGGAGATCTAAAATTGGGAGTGGTAGGGGAAGGACTTTAGACAATTACAGAGATTTTTGCATGCTTAAAAAAGATACACAGTTTAATCCCAGAAGATAGCCACCATGTGGACTCGAGGATGCCAGATACTTCGATTTTTTAAGAGAAGTCAAACATCTGGATTTCAATGTAGTTGTCTTCTAATTTTAGTTCTTGGTAACTAATGATTTTTTTATATTTTTATTTATTTTATTTTTTATATATTTTATTTATTTATTATATTTTTTATTTATTTTCACATGAGTTTTGCCAGAGAAAGAGAGTGAGTGAGTGAGAAAGCAAGCCGCCAGGTCTGGGACTTGAACCATTCAGCTGTGTGGGAATTCCAGCTCCTTAACCACCATGCCACCTGCTGGCCCCCTTGGTAACTAATTTAATAAATTCAAAAACACCTTTAAGTCAACCAAGATACACCTATCGTCTAAATTCAAAATAAGCATTGCATTTCTATTTCTTTCTTAACGACCCTACAGATACTCCTGAATCGGTCTCTGAGATACATGACATATGAGAAACTTAATATGCATGTACATATGTGTGCTTTCCTGGGGAGAAGTCCAGAATTTTCATTTAATTCTCCTAAAGGGGCTCCATAATCCAAAAAAGGCTAAAAGTATCAGATCTACCAATAGAAGATCATTCTGGAAGTGTTTGTGTGTGTGTGTGTGTGTGTGTGTGTGTGTGTGTTCTGACTGGGACACTGCCTCGCCAATATTCTTCTTTCAGACCTAAAAGGTCAATTCCCTCCTCTCTGTGTCCCTCACTCTCCTCCCAATGAGAAAGAACATTACATTACCATCGATATTTACTGTGCTCAGCCAGCAGAGAAATAAAATGTTCATGGGCCGTTAATCCAGCTTTAACCCTCTGCAGGATTTACCTTTGCCTGTCCTGCAAAGGCAGGTCACAGAGAAGCACATTTGTTCTTGGCAGGGGGCAGGGTGACTGCAAAACCTGTGTGCAGCAGCCAGCTTCGGGTAGACTCATTTCTGCTGCTCTTCACCATGAATGAATGACACCAGGAGACCGACTGACCTGTTTGCTGCATCACTCCTTCAGTCACTCACTCCTTCACTTCTTTAGCAAATCAGAACATTGAGGACCCCCAAGAGACCAGAAATCGTGCTGGGGCCCAGGAATACAGAGACTCTGTCCCTATCTTCCAGTTCATAGCTGAATAAGAAGAACTCATTAATTATTTTAATACTACGCTTTTCAGTTTACTCTGCCGTCTCATTTGATCTTCACAATTACCTTTGGAGATAGCAGAGTACAGGAAACTATGGTCATTTTACAGATGAGACAAGCTCAGGCCACTCAGGGTTAAATTAGAGTCAGGCAGATCTAATGTTGCTCTTAGCCTCTCTCAGAAGCTATAAACTCTTGGGAACCAGCAGTTAGCATAATGGCTGTGTCGCTGGACTCCCACGCAGTTGACTGCGGTTCGCGTCCCGGACCCGGTGGCTTAAAACTCATGCCGGGCGCATGTACGTGTGTGCCCAAGATCCTGAGAGGAGAATGGAGGAGAAGGGATTGCAGCATGACCATCCCCCTGGGGGGTGATTTCTCGCTTTCTGTCTCTATGTCTCTCTCTGTCTGTCTGGCGAGCGCACACGCCCTATAGCGAAAACCTCTCCAAAAAAATAAACTCTGGATAAAAAGATACATGATTCTGTCCAGTGAGTGAATCAGTATTCTAAATGTATCAGAATCCGGCCCGCTGCATAGCTGGTCCATGGGTAAAGAGGTGGATCCCACATGGCAGACTGCTTGGTTTGAGTTCTGAACCTGAGAGCTTGAAAAATATGCCCAGCACACATTAATGTGAGCCCAAAATCCTGAAAGGAGGGGCAGGCTGAGGAAAAAGGATTACAGCCTGACCATTACCCATGTGGGGATGCTTTTTCCTCCTCATTCTCTGCTCTGTCTCTCTGATGAGTATGCATGCCTTCTAGCAAAAATAATGAAGAATAATAAAGAATAAAACTTAACGTATTGGAATCACTTTTTAGCACTGAAAAGGAAATTTACAAAACAATGTGCTTCAGTTGAGTTCAAGAACACTAGCTACCCATGAAAGATAATAAAACACACACCAAAAAAAAAAGCCTTCAAAGACTTCATCCTCTTTACTGTGAGAAATTACTGTTGTGGCACTTAGTCTAGGATGACTCACTGTTCTAGACTGTTTACTATAAGTTTTCTGAGATGGGGAATTTTTAGTACCAAAATCAAGATAGTCCTGGGCAAACTGGAGCAGGAGTTCCCCCTACCTGCGTCAGACACAGTGCTAGGTTACATGTTCCACACCTTTCTCCCAGAACCCAAAGTACAGGTCAAATTAGCCTCATTTGACAGATGTGGATGCGGACTTTCTAGAAAGAACAGTGCCTGACTTAAGTGACAGGGCCAGATTTAAACAAGGTCCACCTGCCTCTAAAGCCTTGCTCCTCCCAACACTTTATGAGGATGAAAATGCTAGCTCCTTTGAGGTAAAGGTGAAATTTTCCACTGTTAAAAAACATCTATATTTATCTGATGGCATTTAAAGTAAAGCAGAGAAAGAATTGGTCATGAAGTCTAGCCTATGAGTTTAACATTGCCCCCATTGATGAAAAAATATATATTATTAAAAACCTATTGTAATCATACAAATGAATGAAAAGATTCTTCAGTTTGTAGAGAGATGTTTCAACTACCTTCAATTTATTATACATGTTCTACCCATTTCCAGACCCAGCAAGAATAAAAACAAAACAGACACACACACACACATAAATATGTACAAACACATATTGATATATTTTCCCTACTTGTATTTGTGGAATAGCATCGCTTTTTCAACTAAAAAAAAAAAAAAAAAAAAACAAAAAAAAACAAAAACCTTCTACTTCTGCCTCTGTATAGTCAATCTCCAGAGCTCAAGCTCCAATAATCTAAAATAGTGTCCCTCCTCCTTCCCATGCACACTATTTCCTGTTCTATCTTCATCATACCATCGCTATGTGCCATTTTCCTGTTCATATGCTTGTTTACGTGCTTACTTTCAGTCTCCCCTTTAAGAAAGCATTGTATCCCATTCTGTATTTCCTATCTCAAGATTCAATGATTCCACAGGATAGTCTTTAGAGGATGAAGAGAGGAAAAAGGGTTATTTAAAATGGCTGGAGTTTTTCATACCATTCTGTCTGAAAATAAGTAAGAACTGATTCTGCCTACATGAGCTCCTGAGGTATTTCACCCGTGCTTTAGCATCCCTACAGAAGTGGATTCCAATTTTCTACCGACTAGAAGATACCCATAAACATAGCCATAATACTCAGGAACACAGAGTTCATCTCATAAACAAGAAGGACTTTCTAACCACTTGAAACATCCATCTTGGGAAGGACCTCTTTGGACAGTAGTGAGCTCACATCAGAAGAGGTCTTCAATTTAAGCAAGGTTGACTACCTGTCAGGAATAAAGTAGGAGCAATTTTCCAACAAGAGGGGGCTGGCAGTCTCAGGTCACCAGCACATCTGTGACACCTAACTAAATCAGTCCAGGGGGCCAGTAGCCCCATCGTCTTCTACACTCACATTTTGTTTATTCTTCCTTCCCATCTCTTCCTTGAGCTTGAGAAAAAACAGTGGGAGTGAAAGAAGCTTTTTTTTTTTTTTGAGAGGTATTCACTATA
>NW_006207220.1:1552074-1576864 GCF_000334495.1 Tupaia belangeri chinensis
GTGCGCTCGCCAGACAGACAGAGAGAGACATAGAGATAGAAAGCGAGAAATCACCCCCCAGAGGGGATGGCCACGCCGCAATCCCTTCTCCTCTATTCTCCTCTCAGAATCTTGGGCATGCACACACACACGCCCGGCGTGAGTTTTAAGCCACAGGGTCCGGGACACGAACCACGGTCAACTACGTGGGAGTCCAGCGACATAGCCATTACACTAACTGCTGGTTCCCTGAAAGAAGCTTTTTTAACATCACCAAACTTCTGTAACATTTGGGTTGGTCGAGCTGGGGATGTGCAAAAATTAACTGTGAGGCCTTGGGGCTCACACAGTAGCAGAGGAATCTCACTTTTTTCTCAGCTATGAAGAGATTAGTTCATTCCTTGCCTAAAACAAATTAAAGTCACCCCAAGTTCCACCTCATTCTCTTCATAGCCTTGTAACCTTGAAAAGTTATTTAATTAATCTGAGTCTGTTTCCCCAGCTATAAAGGAAAATGACAACCAGAGTTCATATACCTTTCAGAATTGTGATGAAAATTAAATAAAATGACTTACACATAGAAAGCACTACATTACCAAATTAAGGTATTATTATTATTATCATCCTTATTTCTGAAACCATAAACCTCAGGGACCTGAAGATGTTTTGGTCATGGGAAAAAAAGCAGTAGATTAGGAATCACAAGTTTTATTGAGTTGTTAGAAAAGTCATGACATGATTTTCTGTGTAAAAAATGCATTGTGACTTTTCAACCCAATAGTACTGCTCTGCCATTTGCTCACTACCTGACCTTACAGTTCACAAAGTAGCTCGGGTATGCCAATGGCAAAGGAAAGATGTATATTTTAAGGTAAATAAAATCAAACTCCATTTCAAGTCTTTCTTTTTGATAAATGGTTCAGACTGGCGTAGTGTTCTTTCCCAGTCTCCCATGGCCATTCTTGGTAAGTACACATTGTATTTTTAAGAGGGTTTTGGGAATGCTGTTGTCATCTTGGATGGGGCCTTTCTTTGTTCTGCAGGTCAGGACCATTCTGTACATCACAGGAAAGACGGTATCCCTGGCCTCCTACCTACTAAATGTCTGCAGCGCTCCTTCCCCTTGATTATGACCAACCGAATGCCCCTGCCAACTCCAAATGTCTTCTGAAGGGGAAGATAATATTGCCCTGGTGAAGACCTACTATTTAGGAATGGGATCATAAGAATGGCCTACAGTCATTTCAAGATCATCATCCCAAGACCTCTGTCCACTGAGACAGTCTTCCCTCATCATATCCCATCTCCCACTCCACCCTTACCCATTCTACAAGTATTCTCTGAGCAGTTACCATGTGCCACTATTCCAAGGTCTGAAGACACACCACAGGGAACAAGAAAGATAAGGTTTCTGTCCCTTTGTACATTATAGCCACGACAGGAAAGGCAGGCAAAATAAACAAATATATACTATTATTTAAGATAGGGCTATGTGTTAGGAGAGACCGTAAGGGAAGTAAAAGAGTAAGTTACCAGCTGAGGAAGGAGACACAATTATAAAGTGATATGGTGGTCAGGAGAGACCTCTGTGAAATGACATCTGAGTCAGAGAAGCAGCCAAGCAAACAATCTGAGAAGAAAGTTCCATGAGAGAAAAATAAGCACAAAAGACCTGAAGCAAGAACTGCTGGGCACATCCAGGGACCAACAAGAAAGACAATGTAACTAGAACAAAGTAAACAAGGTAATAGTGGAGGGGATGAAGTCAGAAATATTGGGAAGAGCCAGATCAGTTTTCCAGGCTGTGTCATACCTCCACGCCTTCCCCTTTGCTATCCATCTGCATGGAATGCCCTCCCCACTCTTACCACCTAGAAAACTTCTACATATTCTCTGATGCAAAACTCATATACAAAATTGGTTTATAATTTCCTCTAAAAAAAATCTCCTGATTTCTCTAGTTTCTAACTAATTACCCCCTCCTTTCTTTTTCCAATATGTGTTTTACGGAGTGTGATTGATGGTTAAGAGAACTGGCTCTAGAGCCAAAGCATCCAGATTTACACTAACTCTATATCACAGGGCAGATTACTTAACATCTCTGAGCTTCATTTTCCTCCTTTTTTAAAACTGGAGAAGATAGAGGGTCAGCAGGTGGCGTGGAAGTTAAGGCACTGGATCCCACATGGCAGACTGTACATTTGAGGTCCTGGACCCCATGGCTTGAAAATCACTCTAGGTTCATAAGTATGCATTCCCAGAGTCCCCAGAGGAGAGTGATGGAGATGGGATTGTGTCATGGTCATCCTCCCTGGGAGGTGATCTCTCTCTCTCTCCCTCTCTCCCTCTCTCTCTCTCTCTCGCACACACACACACCATCAAACAAAAACTAAAAAATAAACAATAACAACTAGGGAAAATAAGAGTACCCTGGGTACTACTAGGTTAGAATGAAAATTTAAAAAGTTAGTGTAAGTGCTTAGAACAACGCCTTGCACATAGTAAATAAGTGTTTTCAGGTCTATCTCCCCAAATAAATTCTAATATTTTATGAAAGCATGATGTGGGTCAGCTTTCTTGCATATGTGTCCTCCCTAACTAAAAGTGTTTCTGGAACAAGCAGGTGCCCACTAAAAATAGTGTAAGGGACGGAAAGACCAAGGAGGGAAGGCAAAGGACTGGAAAGCAAGGGAAATAAAACTTCCTATTTTTCAATGTTTGGATATCACTTTGCTAATTTCATCTTCAAAGGAATTTAATAAGCCTGCAGAGTAAGATTTACTGATCCCATTTTATAAATGGGAAAGATGAGTCGTCCCAGGCAGGTGAAAGACTTGCTTTTCGTAGTGAATGACTGAGCAAAGGACTCTCCCCCTACACTATCTCTAAAGCACAAGACATCCCGATCTTCAGCATGTTGGCAACGAAAACAATCATAGGAAGAGAGCTTTGTGTTCACGAAAACACTTTAAAATTAATACTTACTGAAGCTTTACAACAACCCACTGAGGTGGCCAAAGTAGACTCTACTTTTTAGAGGAGATGGTCTAGAAAACCTATGTCTCCCACGTAGTAGGCATTAGCACTGGAACTAAAACCCAGGGTTCCTGGATGCTCAGCCAGTTCTCCTTTCACTCCAGCACACTTCTCCCAGACCAAGGTACTAAAGACCTGGGCATAAGTTTGTAAGAAGGGCACCAATTTGCTTGGACTCTTCATCAGTACCCATAGTCTATATCCATTAAAAAAAGAGAAAAATATTTACATCTAAAGAATACCTGGGTGATGTTCCAAAACAATCAGAACCATGTTCCTGAGCCAATATCTATTCTAGGCACAGCCAGTGACTCACTGGCGACCTTGGACCAAAAAAAAAAAAAAAAAAAGAAGAAGTAACCTTTATTCTTCTGACAAGTTTCTATTTCTCAGAACCCAGAGTCACGAGCAAAACAGTTCCTGACAAGATTTCCCCAGTGCCCTATGCCTGCAAGAGCCCTCCAGAGAGCCTGGTTCCAGCCCCTCTGACATTTGATTTTGACAAACCTATTTCAGATTGAAGCCACCAAATAGAAATATGACCTGGGACTGATCAGTCTATTGAGTTAAAACTTGAGTGGCTTTCCCATCACTTATCTAATGGGTAGTGGGGGTGCAACCAGAATGCACCTCTTGATTTCCAGTGCAAAGCTGATGGCAGACTCACCTGGCAGCTTCTCTCTTAGGTATGCTTAAAAGGAAGTACACAGAATCTTCTAGATTACCAAATACTAAGGGATACATAGTATAGCCTAGTGTTAGGCCAAAGGGAGTCAATATCAAGGTAAAAAAGAACAGACAGCAAATAGACAATCACATATATAACTCCTGGAAGATAATTGGGGTAGAGGCTGTGAAGTGCAGAGCTAAGGGAGTTTCTAACAGGAGCCCTGACTGAACCTGGAGGATCATGGAAACTTCCTTGACGATGTAACATTTAAGCTGAGTGCGGAAAGTTAAACCAGGAGAAGGAAAGGGCTTTCTGGACAAAGGACCCCGGGGCATGAAGAAACATGGAACACCAGAGAAATGGAAAACTGACTTTTATGAATGGCAAACAAGGCAGCAGTGTGGAGAGAGGTGATATGAGAGTTAGGCAGGGCACAGAGTTTACAAGATTAAGGAGGTCAAAACAAGGAATGTGGAATCTTTGACTGCGTCCTCCCAGAGAACCTTGGACTTCCCACTCTGTATGGAAATATTTAGAGAAGCCAGAAACCGAGGCTCCTCAAATGCATTCTACAGGAAATAAAAAGTAGAAATTGGATTAAACCTGCCTAAAAACAGAACACAGAGGAAATAATTTCTCAGTATTTCCTCACAATCTTTCCTAAAGACAGAGAAAAACAAAGCGCCCAGTGCAATGGGTTGGCCGAGTAAGAGCTTTGTACACAGCCACTCAGTGAGGTAAGGTCCAAATGTTCCACAATTCATAGAACCAACCAGCCACCCAAATCCTTTTGGATACTTTAGCTTTCATTTCCCAGTCCCCAAAGACTCAGGGATATTTACCTCTACTTGACTTCCAGTAACAGTTACAGATGACCAGAATAGAAAAGAATCTTGGATGACTGATGACTATTTCATGGGCAAGCAAAATAGCATATATGTGTATACATGTGTATATATATTATTTGTTATCACATATTCCCAGTGAGGGACTGATCTGGTGTCCTTAGCTATTTGTTGTGTTAATAAAGATATTATAAAAATAAAAGTGGTTTCATCTATATCTTAACTATAATTCACTGCAAGGGACAAAGGACATCTTGACCAAAAATTTCAGGAGAGAAAGAACATAATCTTAAATTAAGGGTAGTCATATTTTTCAGAAAATAGGAATGATAAATTCATGCAACCATTTTCACCATAGACAGACCAGCAGTGGGGACCACTGGGCTAGTGCTCTGCTCTCCAAAACAGTGGCCTCTGGACACTTTCAAGTGGCTAGTGAGCCTTTGAGATGTTATGACTTAAAATTAAGATATACCATAAAATACATAGGAGATTTCAAAGAAGAAATATATCCAAAATATCTTATTACTAATCACATAGTAACTGTAAGTTAAAGTAATATTTTGGGTATACTGGGTTAAGTAAATTATTAAAATTAATTTCATCTGCTTACTTTTCCTCTTTTATGTAGTCACTAGAATATTTCCTAGGCCAGCCAGTGGCATGGTAGTTCAGGCAGCTGGACCCCACATTGTTGATTGTACAGTTTGATTCCTCAACCCTGAGGCTTTAAAAACGCACTGGGCGTGTGTATGTGTATATACCCAAAATTCTGAAGGGAGGGAGAATGAAGAAGAAAATATTGTGGTATGACCATCCCCTCCCTCCAGAGAGAAGGGGAGGGGAGGGGAGGGGAGGGGAGAGGGAGGGGAAAGGGGGGCAGGAAGGGAGAGGAAGGGAAAGAAAATTTACCTGCAATGCTCCCATTGTATTTCTATTATTTACTACTGCCTAGAGCAACTTTCCCATTGCACAGGTAAAGTTCAAAGAGAGACTTTGTACAAAGTGAAAAACAAAACAAAAACAATGGCACTGGCAGGTGGCTGTGGCTGTGGTAGAAAGAACATCAAATGAAAATGAGAATGAGAAAACAAGGTTCCAATCCTGGCTCTGCCTCTAACTTGCCAAGTGAGCTGAAGCAAGTGGCTCCCCTATGCTGGGTCTCAGTTTCTTTGCCTCTAAAATGAGGAGATTAAGCCAGGTAGAATCTGAGGTCCCTGACAGCTATGGCACTCTGGTCCTCTCACCCTCCCATCTCTGGGCACGCCATCACTCAGACTGCCCAGGATTAGAAGCTAATTTTTCATCTTCAGAAGAATTCCCAGAGAAGGAGCTCTAGAGAACCCCGTGGCTGACACATGTCGAGTGTCACAATATTGATGATGTTTCCCGAGAACACAGAAGCTGCCTGCCTCTAGAGCTGAATATGTAATCATGTAATGGGAGCACTTGCTGAGCCAAAGCTGTCAGTCTCCTTCCTTAGCACTGAGCTTGGCTTTGATAGAAAAGGCTCCTTGGTAAGAATAGGGGCACTATTTCCTGAGCATGCTGTCTGCACCTCAGGCTGTGCAGAGCACTTTGCTATGAGTCGAACTGCATCTCTAGGAAGAAATAAAAGTTCTAACCCTAGAATTTCAGAATGCAATCCTAGTTGAAAATAGAACCTTTACAAAGGTCATCAGGCCAAAATGACCTAAGTAGAGTGTGCCCTAATCCAGTGTGACGGTGACCTAATGAAAAAGGAAATCTGGCCACAGAGACACAAAAGGAAAGCTGAGGAAAGACACCCAGGGGAAGACAGCCATGTGACTGGACTGATGCTTCGCCATGCCAGGGAATGCCAAGGACTGCTGACATACCACAGGACAGAAGTACCGAAAGATTCTCCCTAGAGCCATCTGAAGGAGCAGTGCCCTGTGACAGCTTGATTTTGAACTTCTGGCTTCTAAAACTGTGAGACACGTGTATTTTGTTTTCAGCCACAGTTATGGCTGTCCTAGGAAACAAGCACATGTCTCAACCTATGGTCTCATTTAGCCATGACAAAAACAACAGCCCTGTTGTTCTGTTTCTCCCTCTCTTTCTACGTGGCAGGTCCTGATAGTATTACACACGGTGCTGGAAGGGTACAAGAGGATATGGATATGAAAATAAGTCAGGTTTCTGTTCTGACTAGCCAGTAGATGATTGTAACCTCTCATAAGGACCACTACAGTCACCACCATGGCCTCTTCAACCTCCCCTACCAGCGCCATGACCACAACTGCAACTGCCACCCTTGCTACCAGGGCCTCATCCTTCCATGCCGCATTCGTATTTATTACAAAGGAATAAACTGAGGCTGGAGGAGGTTAAAAATCCAGGTCATACTGCTAATACAAAGACAGCTAAAAGAAGGAATTCCAGATCTCTTGCTATTCCTTATATAAGCTTCCTCATTACTCCTTCCTAGACTTGATACCAAGTAAAATATGTTCCACCCCCTGGGACGAGGAATGCTGACCTGGACTATGAAACTGCAGGACAATGTATGCTCCCCCCGTGCCAGTGAGTGGAGTTTCCAAAACCATACAGTAGGCTGTGCTATAAAGGAGTAGGCTTTTTCCCTTTCTATCTCATTCCACACAACCATAATCTGACTAACCACCTTTTTCCCAAGAGTCCAGAGAAAGGAAGGTTTTTCTCTGCCTATAAGAGCAGAACCTATCCTGTAAAAAGATAAGGCAAGTGACTGCAAAATTTTACACATAGAGGGACCAGCAGATAGCATAATGGTTACATCACTGGACACCACATGGCTGACCATTGTTTGAGTCCCAGACCAGCAGCTTGAAACTCGCCGTGCACATGTACGTGCATGCCCAAAATCCCTAGAGAAGGAAAAGAGATTGCAGCATCCCCCCTCCCCCCGTAGGTGATTTCTTGCTCTCTGTCTCTTTGTCTCTCTCTACCTCTCTGGCGAACACACACACCCTATGGCAAAAATCTCTCTCTAAAAAATAAATTACACATACACACATTCTGTGTGTGTGCACACTCATGTGCACATGTACATACATATGCATGCTATGCTACTCTCTCCATATATGTATATACATACACACATTTTATATATATATATGTATATACACATAAAAAATATATATATATATATATTAGAGTGAAAATTCCAGTTAGAAATGTAGCAGGCTGGGTCAGCCCATGACATGGTAGGTAAGGCAGCAGGATCCCACATGGCCAATTGCATGGCTTGAGTCCTGAACCCAGCAGTTTGAGAAACATGCTGAGTACATCTGTATGTGCCCAAAATTCGAAAAGAAGGGAGAAATTGAAAGGAGATTGTTGTGTGACAATTACAGGGGGTACTTTCTCATTTTTTTCTCTCTCTCACTCTCTTTCTCTCCCCAGCGAGTGCATGTCCCCTCTGGCAAAATTTTTAAAAGAAAGAAAAAAAGAAACAGAGAATACATTGCAATTTACCCTATTTCAACAATACCCAAATTCATTCAAGAATGGAGAAAATAATCATTCATAAGCTCATCTTGACTTATTTTTTTAGTCTTATACAAGATGTGGGGTCTAAAATCACAACTAATAATGAGATTATTTCCTTTGCTTTGTGTCAATCTCTATCAGAGACCTCATAAGAATTAGTGGCAGGCCAAGAATAAAATGCTGCTCTTTCCACACAACCAAATATCATCACATTATTATCTAAATCTCACCATAACTTCTGTTTTCCTTTGGAGAGATTGTTTTTGCTATAGGGTGCATGTACTTGCCAGAGAGAAAGAGAGAGACAGAGAGACACAAAGTGAGAAATCCACCCTAGGGGAATGGCCACACCACAATCCCTTGGCATTTGGGGCACACACGCACACACACCTGATGTGAGTTTTAAGCAGTTAGGTCCAGGACTCAAACCATGGTTGACTACATGGGAGTCCAGCAACTTAATCATTATGCTATCTGCTGGTCCCCTCATCATGACTTTTAATACTGGTATTATTCAGAGTAGAAAATGGTAAAATGAGCAAGTCTTACAGTGGGTGATGATGAGAGTGGAAATTAAGTTAAATTTTAGATGCCAGTTTATATCCATTGGGGGTCTGAATAAACAGGAGCTCAAGGAAGATTCTGTGCTGTAAATACACATTTAGATATAGGTATACAGATAGTTATTAATATCATATAAGAAGATGCCACTTTATAGAGAAAATACAAAAGCTAAGAGTACTGAGAAGGCAAAAGCTGTAAGAACATAATTCTGAGAGAGTTACCCAACCTTTCTGAGCCCTGTATTTCTTATCTGAAAAATAAGGATTAAAAACAGTTCCCCTCCAAATTAATAAATTAATACAGACATTATGAAAAAAAAAAACTGTGGAGTTTTCTCAAACGATGATAGAACTTTTGTATGATCCAGCAATATCACTTCTAGTATATATCCAAAGGACATCAAACGTGAATGTTGAAGAGATATCTGTGTTCCCATGTTTACCGCAGCACTATTCACCAATAATGAAATGTAGAACCGGGACCAGCAGGTGGCGTGGTGGTTAAGGTGCTGGACATTCCCACATGGCTGACCACGGTTCTAGTACTGGACCTAGTGGCTTGCTTTCTCACTTTCCTCTCCCTCTGTGTGTCTCTCTCTGGTCAAATTAAAATGAAGGAATAAATGAATGAATGAATGAATGAATGAATGAATGAATGAATGAATAAAAAAAAATAAATAAATAAATAAATAAATAAATAAATAAATCTAAAAAAAAAAAAAAAGAAAGAAATGTAGAACCAATCTAAGTGTTCATCAGCACATGTATGGATAAAAAAAATGTGGTACATATACACAATAGAATATTATTCAGCCTTTAAAAATCCAGCTATGAGACCAGTAAATGGTATAACGATTATGTTGCTGACTCCCACATAGTCGACTGTTGCTTGAGTCCCGGACCTGGTGGCTTGAGACTCATGCTGGGCACATGTGGGCATGCCCAAAATCCCAAGAGGAGAATGGATTGTGGCAAGGCCATCCCCCCGGGGGGTGATTTCTCACTTTCTATCTTTATGTCTCTCTCTTTCGGGTGAGTGCATTAGCTCTATAGCAAAAATCTCTCTTTAAAAAAATTCACCTATGTGGGACAACAGGAATAAAACCGGAGAACATTATATTAAATGAAATAAGCCATATTCATAAAGACAAATATTGTCTGCTCTCACTTATATCTAGAGTCCAAAAAAGTCAAATTAATAGAAGCTAAGGGTAGAATGGTGATTAGTGGAGGCCAGAAGGCAAGGATTTGGGAAGCAAAGACTGGAGAGATATTGATCAAAGGATATAAAATTTCAGTTATAAGCAAGGAATAATTTTGAGAGCTACTGTGCAACATGGTGACCATATTAATAACAATGTACAACCGTCCCTTGGTATCTACGGGGTATCAGTTCCAGGACATTGGCAGATACTAAAATCCATAGATGCTCAAGTTCCTTTTTAAAAATAGTGTAGGATTTGCACATAACTCACATACATCTTCCCATATACTTTAAATCATCTCTAGATTACTTATCATACCTAATACAATGTATGTGCTATGCAAAAGGTGCTATACTGTATTGTTTTGGAAATAATGACAAGGAACAAAAAAGTCTGTATGTGTTCAGTGTAGATGCAACCCTCACAGGCTTAATTCCGTCAGCAACAATGTGCCATTTTCAATCTGCAGTTGGTTAAATCCATAGATAAGGAACCTACAGATACAGGAGACTGGCTGTATTATGTATTTGAAAATAGCCATGAGAATAGATTTGAAATTTTCTCACCACACATTAAAAAAGATTAGTAGGCAAGATAATGGGTACATTAATTAGCTTGACTTAGCCATTACACTATGCATACCTATTTTAAATGTCATGTTGTATACCATCAATATATGTTAATAAAAACAATAATAATAATAAGTTAGTTTCTCTCTCATAAAGTAGTTGTGAGGCTTAATAAGCTAATGCATGCAGTAGTTACTGGCTTATATAATGTGCTAAATAAATGCCAACAGTTAATCTTATTATTCTACTGAGATACAGAAAATGAACTAGGAGTAGAAGCTTTTTAGAAGTGCAGACAGCTGGGAGAGACATCATCTGATGACTTTTATTTTCCCTGTGAAGCAGATAGCAAAAGCACTTTCCAACACTGGAAACAAGGTGGTAAGATAGGAGGCTCAAAGATGAAGCACTGAGGCTAGATAGAAGGATCTTTGGGCAGTGTGGGTTTGGCAGCTGCAATGGGCACCCGTGACTCTGTAAAACTAGAAAATCACAGTGCTATGTAATCTTTCTCTAACAGCATCAGCAACCCTGATAGGAGGGAGCCAGGGCTCAGGGTTAGCACAGTTGACTGGTTAAATAACAAATAAGTTTGGGAGTGGAGGGCATAGGTGGGTAAACAGACGTGGTAGGTTGCTCTGTGGTCTACATTTCTGGGACACTATATAAAACTGCAAATACACTATGCCAATGGTTTGATTCAATTCCAGCAGTGTTTTGACTTGGGATCTGAAAGGTAACTTCCAGTTTTTCAACTATACTCAGCACTTTCTTTTTCTCTATCCATCCTGATTAAATTTCTCATTTCATCCACACAAGATATTGAGGTCCCTTGAAGTATGAGAGCACTCATGTAACATTCTATGTCCTGTCATTGCTATAATACTCCTGTCTAAACAATGCTCAAATTCATCCAAGAATGGAAAAAAGACTTCCATAAGCTCATCTTACCTCACTTTTTCAGTCCTGTACCAGATGCAGGGTCCAAAACCATAGCTAATAAACATATTCTTTCTTTTTCTTTGTGTCAATCTCTATCAGAGACTTCTTAGGAACTAGTGGTAAGAATATGAGCACTGGTGTCAGGCTGCTAGTGTTCAAACCCCAGCCTCATCATTCAGAATCTGTGAGACCCTGGCTAAATTATTTAAGATCACTAAGTTTCAGTTTCCTCATCTAGAGACTGGGAGAGTGGGGGGTCCTACTTCATAGAGAAGTGGTAAAGTTTAGATAAAATAATCCACATAAAATATTTAGTACAGGGACCAGCAGTTAGCATAATGGCTATGTCACTGGACTCCCATGTAGTTGACCGCGGTTTGAGTCCTGGACCCGGTGGCCTAAACTCACGCTGGGAGCATGTGTGTGTGTGCCCAAGATCCCGAGAGAAGAATGGAGGAGAAAGGATTGGGCATGGCCATCCCCCTTGGGAGGTGATTTCTCACTTTCTGTCTCTCTATCTCTCTCCATCTTTCATGGCGAGTACACACGTCCTATAGCAAAAACCTCTCAAAAAAAAAAAAATTTAGTACAATACCTAACCATAACAAAGCTTTCCGTAAATGTTTATTGTTACAATAAACACTATGATTTTAAACCATCATGGCGCATGTTGCACAGGGTGCTGGACCAGGTCAATTCTAATCAAAAGGGAGTGCAATAATACAGTTAGTGTTGGAGTTCAGAGAGAAGACACTGAAAAACACGAGGGCCACTACAAGCCAGAGACAGGTCTTCCCATTGGGCACTGCTTGAAGAAAGGCTGTTTGCCAGGGCCTCTGAGCCCAGAAATCTTCTCCAACATAATTGAGAAATATGTTTCTCATGCATTCCTAATTGGAGTATAGCAGATGGCAGAGGCATTTGTTTAATGAAATATGTCCATTCGATTAAGCCAGGCCATTGGGGATTTTGGGCTTCGGTACAATTTTCATTGCTGCCCTTCCTCTTGGGAGACCAGGGTAGTTCAGGGATTTTAACAATCTTGGACTGGAGGTTGGAGAACAAACAGTGTTTGAGAAACCCAAAGCTAAGCTTTGGAATTTCTGGCTCTATCTACATTTTCATCCATGGCAAAAAGCCATTGCCTTGAGAGTCTTGTGTGAGTTCTGGACACAGGTGGAACACAGAATCAACCAACTGAACAACTGAGAGCAAATCAGCGTGTGGGGTTCTCCACACAGAGCAAGTTTCTTCCACTATGCCATGCTTGGGCTAGTCCTGGCTAAGATGCTTTTCTTGCCTATTTCCATGTATCCAGGCCCAGCTTTTGTACGATAGATGTGTGCATGCATGTGTGTGTGTGTGTGTGTCTGTGAGTACATATACATAACCTCCTCTGCCAACACTCTCTTAATTTTCCTATCAAAAAGACATTACAAAAACCCTCAAGACACTTTATCTGAAGCACTTTAAATGATGTGACTTTCTACTTTGAAGTATATCTGGGTCTACACACCACTTTCATAAGATATATTGATCTCCTTCTTCAAAGGCAAGGGCCACAGGGCTGGGGCTTACTCTTAACAGTCCTGCATATTAAGCTCAGAGGTTCACACATAATGAAAGGAGGAAGGTACAAGGGAGAAGAATCCCCAAATCCCATTACCTGAGTTTCTACTCAACGTGTGCCTCTACCACCTGCCCCATTAGGAAGGATAATGGTTCATCAGAGTCTTGAAACACTTTCTCCCCCAGGCTTCTGGGCTGCTGTGTGTTTCTCATTTTCTTTCAGACTCACTTGCTGCTCTTAGTCTCTTTTGCTGAACCTCCCTCCTCTTTCAAGTTCCTAAATGTTGCAACGCTTCAGGACTCAGTCCTCGGAGCTCCTGTTTCCCTATTCCCAGTTTCTCCCTGATCTCACCCAGTATCACAACTGTGAACACTTGTTAGATCACTCACATCTATAACTATAGCTCTGATTATTCTCTTGCCATCCAGACTTAAATATCTAACTCCATATACCACCTTTGCATGAAGAATAGGCATCTCAGGCTTAACATAGCTAAAACGGAACTACTGATTTTTCCACCTCACACATAGCATTATATGATCTATTCATTTTCCAGGTCAAAATCCGAGGAGTGATTTTTTTATTCTTGCTTAGTTCCATTCCCCTAATCCCATCCACTAGCAAGTTTTACCTGTCTTATATCCTGATTAGATTTCTAGAATATATCCTGATTCCCACCATTTCTCAGCATCTCCCCTACTAACAACCTGCCCAGGACACCATTAACTCTTACCTCAAAGACCGCAAGCCCTTCTTGGGTGGTCTCCCTCTCCACTCTTAGGACCTGCTAGCTTACTTCCCTCACAGCAGCACAAATAAATATGTGTATCTCCCTTAGAACCTGCCTGTGGCTTCCCTCATACTCAGAACAAAACCTAAAGTCACTTGAATTTCTATGTAAGGCCCTAAATGAGCTAACCTACTTATCTTTGAACTCAAATCCCAACACTCTCTCTGCCATTTGCTACAAGTCCACCAGGCTGGTCTTCATTTCCTCACTTACACACACTTAGGTCAGCCCTATGGTAGAACTTTGGCACTTCTTGTTCTTCTGTTTGGCATATTCTGCCGTTAGTTCTTCACACAATAGCCGCCATCCATCATTCAGGCTCAACATCATCTCCCCTTTAGAGGCCTTCCCTAACCACCATAATTCGAGTTACTCCTCTCTGTATTTAAATGTCAGACCATATATGCTCTTACTAGACAGTGGAGGAGAGAGAAGGAGAGAAAGCGCACATTCTCAATGGTTTGCGATTGTATGGCAATCCATTTTCCTCCATTTCTCCATCCTCTCTTGATTTTGGACATGTGCCAGGCTTGTTTTTGAAGCTGCTGGGGCCAGGATTCGAACTACAGTAGGCCAGGTAAGATCTCATTCTATGTGTACAGGGCTTAACCACTGCACCACAGGACCAGTCCTCCTCAGATTACTTACATATTTTATTTCCCTCACAGTGCTTAAGGATACCTGGATTATCTCGTTTATTTATTTGCCTACTTTTTAATCTCTGCCCACTGGGAATATAAGCTCCTTGAAGACAGAGCCTCTTGTTCAGTGCTATTTGCAGTGTCTGGCATTATTCTAGGCAGTCAAGGAATATTTGTTGACTGACTGCCTTGCTTGAATAAAATGGCTAGCGAGGGTAAGAACTTGGAGTTTATTTCAATGCTCTGGTCTCTCAATGTGTCTATTTTGCTAATTTTGACAACTTCTATTTCCATTTCCTCAGCCCCATACTTCTAGCCATGCCACCACTGCCCCTTATAACTGCTTTTCCCGTGACATCTTGTTTTTCTTCTTATTGAAATATCTGACCCCTGGAATCCCCTGTCAGTTTGTTCATATATTCTCTTCCATATATATCCAACTGAGATTCAGTAAGGCATTACTTAAACTCTGATTTTCCATCAAGATTCTGAATTATCTTTGCCAGTGCTCCAACCCTAAGTTAATCTAACAGTTGCCGTTCTTTTTCCCATGTCAGGGAGGCTTTGTCTACTGGGGGGAAACATCCAGTTTAGCATCATTACAAATCCATCATCTCTGCTGCTGCCTAGCAGTTGTCCCGTGGTTCCCTGGTCAATGTTTTGTTTTTGTTTTAATTTTGTTTTTGTTTTTGTTTTCCTACTTAATGCCTTTCTTGACTTTCCAAACCATCCACTTCATTACTTTCCTAACTCACTCAATAGAATAGATAACTGTATCAACTACTCAGAAACAACAGACTCTTTTGTTTGCATCCTCTCTAACACTCTTATAGACTAACCCCTCTCATATTAACAACTCCTGCCTCTTTACTAAACCCCTTCCTGCATTTTCTAGCCATGGTAGTCTCCCCATCCTATTTAAAAACAAAACATCCTTTCTTCACATACTTGATAACATTTAGCTCTCTGTCCTTCAGAGCTGAGCTTCCTGAAGCATTCATTTATAGTAGCTACCTCTACTCTCTCACCTCCCATTTCTCATCTACTCTTCACTCTATTATAATATGGTTTTGACCCTTCTTACTTTATTATATTTACTCTTGTCAAAAGTGACTATCACTGGGACCAGCAGTTAGCATAATGGCTATGTCGCTGGACACCCACGTAGTTGACCACGGTTCGAGTCCTGGACCCGGTGGCTTAAACACATGCTGGGCGCGTGTGCATGTATGCCCAAGATTCCGAGAGGAGAATGGAGGAGAAAGGATTGTGGCGTGACCATCCCCCCTGGGGGATGATTTCTCACTTTCTGTCTCTCTGTCTCTTTCTGTCTGGCGAGCACACGCACCCTATAGCAAAAACCTCTCCAAAAAAGGAAAAAAGAAAAAAAAAGTAACTATCATTGAACTCAGGACACAAGTTTCATTTCATTTCTAAGGTTAATCCTTAATATTTGAGCAACACTGAACATTTGGTCATCTTGAAATGGTGTTCTGGTTCAGTTTTGGTTCCATGACAGGATAATGATTTGTTTCCCCCACACCTATCTAGAAATTTCTTCTAAATCTCCCTCCAAGTTCCCTCTTACTTTGCCTATCCAGTAATTTTTATACCCATTACTGTTTCATCCTTGGCCCTTTCTCTTTCTGCTACATATTCTCTTCTCTGTCTGAGAAACTTCATTCAATCACAATAAGTAAGTCATCACAATGGGACCAGCAGATGGCATAATCGTTACATCAGTAGACTCCCATGTAGTTGACTGGGTTCAAGTCTCATATCAAGAGGCTTGAAACTCATGCTGGGCATGTGTGAATGTGTGCCCAAAATTCTGAGAGGAGAATGGAGAAGAAGGATTGTATGACCATGCCCCCTGGGGAGTGATTTCTCACTTTCTGTCTTTCTGTGACTGTCTCTCCAGTGAGTACATGTACCCTAAGCAAAAATCTCTCTAAAATAAAACTTTTTTTAAGTCTGAAGGTGAGGCCAGCAGGTGCCATGGTGGTTAAGGCATTAGATTCTCACATGGCCAACCCCAGGTTCAAGTACAGGACCTGGTGGCTTGAAAATCATGCAAGGTATGTGTGCGTGTGTACCCAAATTCCAAGAAGAGAATGAAGGAAAAAGGATTGTGGGAGGTGATTTCTCACTTTCCCTCTCTCTGCCTCTCTCCAGCAAATGTACCCACCTATGGCCAAAACAAAACAAGTCCAAAGCTGAATTTACTACCTTCTCCCTTTTCCAAGTTTGATCTTCACCCACTACTCATTCTCTCAGTGAATAGCACATTTGACTCTGTAGTCAAGAAACAGAAAACTTAGGAACATTCCTCAATTCTTTCTCTTTAACTTCCTCATCTCGCACATTTAATTGATGACTAATTTTTTTAAGTTTATTCATTTATTTCTTCCATGAGGGAGAGAAAGAGAGAAAGAGGCATCCCCAACAGTGTCTTCATGCTTCAGTGCATCTAACTCTCAGCTGGTCTAGATCACAGGCTTACAAGAGTTCTATGCTCAGGGAGGTCCCAGGACACAAACCTAAGACCTTGTCTTTATTCATTCACTGATGATGTGAATGTAATTTCTAAATCAGGTAGTAGTTTCTGAACAATGCAAGAATATTTCTGAACACTGGATAAATTTTTTGTGACATTTCAATTGGTTTCCTTATACTAATTTTACTGTAATTTTTTTGAAGAACCATGCAGGCAATTGATTTAATATTAAGGTTTTAATAATTTCTGATTATAAAAGTATTGTTTTATGAAATTACAAAATTTGGACAGTTAAAAAAATGAAAAAAATCTCTCAAAATTTGACCCATTAATATTATGAATTTCTAGTCATGACCTGCATAAAAATCTATTACAATGAAGATAAACATTTTTTGAAATCATGAGACAAATAAATGGAAAAAAGGTCTCAATTAATAGTCAAACTCTTCTGAACAGTTTTCATGTGTTAGGCAATGTATTCCTATTGATTAGTGGCTTTACCTATTACTGTTAGCATACCAGATACAATGAACTGTTTTTCTGCCAACACTTCTTGTTTAGGGGGTAATTTTTAATGTTTTCTGGCTTAAATATAATCATTGTACACTTTTGTGTGGTTCAGCATGGTATTTTAACACACACATACACCATGTACTTTCTAATTTACACACAATAGTTACTAGTTTTACCTTTTTTTTTTTTTAAGAGGTTTTCACTATAGGGTGTGTGTGCTCACAAGAAAGACAGACTGAGACAGAAAGTGAGAAATCACCCCTCAGGGGATGGCCATTCTCCATTCTCTTCTCAGGATCTTGGGCACACACGCACACATGCCCAATGTGAGTTTAAGCCACCGGATCTGGGACTCGAACTATGGTGGACTACATGGAAGTCCAACGTCACAGCCATTATGCCATCTGCTGGTCCCAGCTAATTTTACCTTTTTAAATTTATCTATACAGTTGAAATCACTTGGTGAGTTTATAGATCAGTTCCAATGCTGGTCTCCTTACTTCTAGTCTTTCTCCTCCTTAGCAAGTATCCTCACTATAGCCAGATTAACCTTTCAAAGTACAAATTTATTTATGACATTCCCATATCTTGAAACTTTGATGGTTCACACTAGCTTCAGAATAAATTTCAAATTCCTTTTCATGATATAGAAGGTCCTAATGCTTAACTCCTGCATGTCTGTTCAGACTTAATTCGCGTCACGCCCTCTCAGAAGCTGACCTCTAGTGAAACTAAACCACTCTACCTCCTTCAGTATATAGACCACGCAAACTTTCACTCACCTTCAAATATTTACTAATGTTCTTCCTGCTTCCCTGTTCAATCTTTCCCACTCTTTGTCTAGGTATTCCGTGTTCGTTTTTTTAGGTCTCTTCAAAGGATCTTCAAAAACTTCGTGGAAAATGCAGATTATGAAAAAACTGTACATAGATTTCAAATTATCTGGCAAAAGTAACTTCTTGTACTCCAGTTGCATTTTTTGTTGAACTTTTTGAAGTCCTCTTGTATATCATTTCTAAAGACTCTTCCTGTCTCCAAGAATTTGTCCACAGTGCCCAAATTCTCATAAGACTCTGAATTTACCCTTCTCATAGCTCCATTCTATGCTTTAGTTGGTTTTTAAACCACTCTATTGAGATAAAATTTACATACCATGAAATTTACCCATTTTATGTGTGCGAATTTAATGAATTTTAGTATATTTACAGCTGTAGAACAAACCCTATGATCTGATTTTAGAATATTTTTCTCACCCTTCTTCCTACTATACAAGCAACTTGAGGGAGGTGCCATGGTTTGTTGATCCTCGGACCCTTAGGGCATAGCATAATACCTGTCACCAAATAAATATTTGTTGAACAAATAAAAAATAAATGAAAGGGAAAAAATTAATGTCAAATCCATGACATGTAGCACTTCTGTTTATCAGATATGGCAACCTAATTTTAAAGCTCTTACTTTATATACATTCCCCATCTCTTCTTGACATTTCACCGACTTCCCCATGTGGCAGTCATTGATGAATTTGCCCTGACAGAGAAAAATAAGACTTTAAAATATCCAAAGGGCCAAGAGAGTCATCACTGTGCATTTATGGGTGATTCGAGCATGTCTAGAAACTAAGATTTGCCCACAATCAAGTAAGGTTTGTTCCCCAAACGTTTGAGATTTCCTCTGCTAATTTACCTATATGCGTTAAGGTGAAATGTCTGCTTCTTGAGGTCTATTTTCATTTTTTTTCTGTTCTCCCAAATCTTCAAGCTGAGAGTCAAGAGATCCATGTTCTGGCCATAATTATGTCAACAATTCACCAAGCAACTTGAGGTAAGTCACTTCACATTTCTATGCCTGAGCTTCCTTAAAATATCCATGTTATGTCTCCCTGCTCTGACATAGAGGGCAAAGTAAGCTAGAAGGCAAACAAAGCACTTTAAAAAGTAAAAAGCAACGTGTCAATGTAATAGATTTTTAATGGACTTGCCATTCTCTCCGGTTTATATTAATCACCTTGTTTATTTAAAGATACTTTTTTGATGAACTAAACTGTTAATATTATCCAAAATTAGATATCCAAACATTCATTCATAAGGCTGATGTACTGTGCTAGAAAGAGAAGATGTCTGCTCTTTCTCAGAATCTATTCTTACTTCCCAAACAGCTCTAATGAACATGATTTATTATTCCCCAATAACTGCAGATAAGACAGAAATGAAAAGGGATAGAAGAGCTACTCCAGGGAAACTCATTGAGAACAAGAAGGCTGACAACAGTGGACGAAACAGAAGCATATATAAAAGTAAGTTTAAGAATGCAGGAAATTACAGCCAGGGGACATTCAGAGCTGGGGACTTTGGGCCAAATGAATCTTCAGAGCAGATGATTGTTTGTGATGATTCTGAGTCACCAGGAAACCCTGCTGATGAATCAGTTATAAAAAAAGAGAATATATCATTTTTTATCATAAATTAACTCTTGCTTTTTTTTTTTTTTTTGAGAGGTTTTGCTATAGGGTGTGTGCGTTCACCAGAAAGAGAGAGAGACAGAGAGACAGAAAGCGAGAAATCACCCCCCGGGGGGATGACCACGCCACAATCCCTTCTCCTCCATTCTCCTCTAGAGATCTTGACCACACACGCACACACGCCCGGCGTGAGTTTAAGCCACCAGGTCCAGGACTCAAACTGCAGTCAACTACGTGGGACTCCAGCAACATAGCCATTACACCAACTGCTGGTCCTCGCTCTATAAATCTTAATACAGAAATGAAAACAAAAATTACCCATGATTTCTAAGTTATTAAATTATTATTTTCAGTCATAAAATGACATTGATTTTTCCATGTTATAACCAAGACTGGTCACTGAAGCTACTTTATCATATTTTCCAAATCTTTCAAGAGCAGATGAGAAAAATTCTTCATTTCTAGTTGAGAAACAACCTTTCCCTAGGGACCACAGAATTATTTTAAAAAGGGTCAATCCATAAAATATATTGGGCATATGTCAGAGAATCTATGGTCTCATCTCAACCTCCAATTACCTAAAACTTAATATAGTTTGTAATTGTACATTGTGTTTGTGACTACCTCCACTAGCCTCCTTCCTCCCACTAACCCATAAGCTGCATATGGACAAGGATTGTGTTTGCTTTTGAGCTCATCATTGTATCTCTTGGAAAATCTGGAAGAATGCCTTGCATGTAAAAACTATTCACTGTATATGTGTCATTGTTGCATGAATTCATGCCAAGAACAGTAACCCACCAACATATCTGCAAAGCAATAAGACTCTAGAAAATGAGTGATCATTTTTAGTTTTTCACAATCCAGTGAAGATAACCCTGGAAAACAGCAAACTCTGTTGAGGGAAAGATCATGGACAGATAATCATATTCATAGTCACAATCATGGAAACAGAAATTATCAATGCTTCTAAAATGTTGATGAGTGACTGATCAACATAGAAGCAGCATCTACTGTGGCATTGCTCACCTTGTATCTGACATTATGAAAATAGTTACAGATGGGACCAGCAGTTGGCATAATGGCTATGTTGCTGGACTCCCATGTAGTTGACCACAGTTCAAGTCCTGGACCCAGTGGCTTAAACTCATGCCAGGCGTGTGTGTATGTGTTCCCAAGATCCCAGGAGGAGAATGGAAGAGAAGGGAATATGGCATGGCCATCCCCCCGGGGGTGATTTCTCACTTTCTATCTATCTGTCTCTCTCAGTCTTTCTGGTGAGTGCATGCGCCCTATAGCAAAAACCTCTCCAAAAAAAGAAAATAGCTACTGAATGCCTTAGCTTTCTGTTGCTATAACATAATACCTGGGGTAAGGTAATTTATAAAGAAAAGAGGTTTACTTAGTTCATGGTTCTGGAAACTGGGAAAGTTAAGATTGGTGACTGCATTGGGCAGCTTCTGGTAAGAGCTTCAAGCTGCATGAAAAATGGTGAAGAAGCGGAAGGAAAATTGGATCATGAAAGAGATAAAATATGACAGGCAACCTCACTTTATAACAACCTGTTCTATCAAGAACTGATCAGCTCTCACAAGAACTAATTCAGTCATAGGAGAACTAGAATTCACTCACTATCCTGAGGACAGATCCCTCATGACCCAAATACTTTTCATTAGACCTCACCTCTTAAAGGTTTTACGCCAACATTGCTGCACTGGGACTGAGCTCCAACTTGAGTTTTGGTGGGAACAAACCATTGCTCTAAATATCCATATGCCAAAAAAGAAAAAATAAACAAAATCCCTCAACCCATACCTTACACCTCATACAAAAATTGACCTAAATATGTCATGCATCTAAACGTTAGACTTAAAATCATAAAAATTCTAAACAAAATTATAGTAGAAAAATCTCTGTGATTTTGGTTATCCAAAGACTTCTTAGGCACAACATCTAATGTAGAATCTATAAAAGTTAATAATGCATACTTTATTAAAACTCAAAAGTTTTAATTTGTGAAAGACACTGTCCATTGAATGAAAATATAAACTACAGACTGACATAAAATATTAACAAAACACATATCTGACCAAGGTCTTGTGTCCAGAATATAAAAAGAATTCTCAAAACTTGATACTAAGTGAATAACCCAATCATTTAACAAATCAGCAAAAGATCTGAATAGGTATTTTTACCAAAGATACACTGATGGCAAATAAGCACACAAAAAGATGCTCAAAGATAATACTCATTAAGAAAACTTAAATTAAAACTATGAAAAGGTAACAAGACCCATCTATTTGAATGGCTAAAATTAAGAAGATTGGACCATACCAAATACTAGCAAGAATGTGGAGAAACTGCAATCCTCATATATTGTGGGAAGGATTGTAAAATGTTACATTAACTTTGGAAAAATGTTTAATAGTTCCTTATAAAAGTAAACATGTATTTGCCATATGGCACGACAGTCATACTTCTAGGTATTTATTTACCCAAGTTAAATGGCAACTTACAGTCACTTAAAATCCAATACACAAATGTTTGTAACAGCTTGATTCAGGATTGCCCCACACTGCAAATAACATAAATGTCATGGCTTGTGCATGGATTAAAAAAACTGGTATATCATGCTTCTAAAATGTTGATGAGTGACTGATCAACATAGAAGCAGCATCTACTGTGGCATTGCTCACCTTGTATCTGACATTATGAAAATAGTTACAGATGGGACCAGCAGTTGGCATAATGGCTATGTTGCTGGACTCCCATGTAGTTGACCACAGTTCAAGTCCTGGACCCAGTGGCTTAAACTCATGCCAGGCGTGTGTGTATGTGTTCCCAAGATCCCAGGAGGAGAATGGAAGAGAAGGGAATATGGCATGGCCATCCCCCCGGGGGTGATTTCTCACTTTCTATCTATCTGTCTCTCTCAGTCTTTCTGGTGAGTGCATGCGCCCTATAGCAAAAACCTCTCCAAAAAAAGAAAATAGCTACTGAATGCCTTAGCTTTCTGTTGCTATAACATAATACCTGGGGTAAGGTAATTTATAAAGAAAAGAGGTTTACTTAGTTCATGGTTCTGGAAACTGGGAAAGTTAAGATTGGTGACTGCATTGGGCAGCTTCTGGTAAGAGCTTCAAGCTGCATGAAAAATGGTGAAGAAGCGGAAGGAAAATTGGATCATGAAAGAGATAAAATATGACAGGCAACCTCACTTTATAACAACCTGTTCTATCAAGAACTGATCAGCTCTCACAAGAACTAATTCAGTCATAGGAGAACTAGAATTCACTCACTATCCTGAGGACAGATCCCTCATGACCCAAATACTTTTCATTAGACCTCACCTCTTAAAGGTTTTACGCCAACATTGCTGCACTGGGACTGAGCTCCAACTTGAGTTTTGGTGGGAACAAACCATTGCTCTAAATATCCATATGCCAAAAAAGAAAAAATAAACAAAATCCCTCAACCCATACCTTACACCTCATACAAAAATTGACCTAAATATGTCATGCATCTAAACGTTAGACTTAAAATCATAAAAATTCTAAACAAAATTATAGTAGAAAAATCTCTGTGATTTTGGTTATCCAAAGACTTCTTAGGCACAACATCTAATGTAGAATCTATAAAAGTTAATAATGCATACTTTATTAAAACTCAAAAGTTTTAATTTGTGAAAGACACTGTCCATTGAATGAAAATATAAACTACAGACTGACATAAAATATTAACAAAACACATATCTGACCAAGGTCTTGTGTCCAGAATATAAAAAGAATTCTCAAAACTTGATACTAAGTGAATAACCCAATCATTTAACAAATCAGCAAAAGATCTGAATAGGTATTTTTACCAAAGATACACTGATGGCAAATAAGCACACAAAAAGATGCTCAAAGATAATACTCATTAAGAAAACTTAAATTAAAACTATGAAAAGGTAACAAGACCCATCTATTTGAATGGCTAAAATTAAGAAGATTGGACCATACCAAATACTAGCAAGAATGTGGAGAAACTGCAATCCTCATATATTGTGGGAAGGATTGTAAAATGTTACATTAACTTTGGAAAAATGTTTAATAGTTCCTTATAAAAGTAAACATGTATTTGCCATATGGCACGACAGTCATACTTCTAGGTATTTATTTACCCAAGTTAAATGGCAACTTACAGTCACTTAAAATCCAATACACAAATGTTTGTAACAGCTTGATTCAGGATTGCCCCACACTGCAAATAACATAAATGTCATGGCTTGTGCATGGATTAAAAAAACTGGTATATCTATACAGTGGAATACCATTCAACAACAAAAAGGAAATAAGTGCGCGCGTGTGTGTGTGTGTGTGTGGGTGGGTGTAGTGTGTGTATATATACATATATATATACACAAGTGTGTATATATACATACACACACATATATATGATTATTTTAAGAGACTATATATATATAATATAGTTATATATATATGTATATATTATATATATGTGTACATATATACAATTATTTTAAAGGACCAATCTCACATCCTAGTAGTTAAGAATTCCAGACTCCACGTGCCAACTGCAATTCAAATCTTGGACCTGGTGGCTTGGAAACATGCCAGCAGCATTTACATGCATGCCCCAAATCTCAACAGGATAGAGAAATGAAGGTGAAGGGATTGTGGCATGACCATTTCTCACTCTTTCTCTCTTTCTCTCCCTTTCTTTTTAGTAAGTATGTAAACCCTCTAGTAATTTTGTTTGTTTGTTTGTTTGTTTGTTTTTTTAGTTTTTCACTATATGGTACATGCATTCACCAGGGAGAAAGAAAAAGTGAAAAATCATTTCCCAGGGGGAAATGCCCATGCTTCAATCCCTACTCCTCCATTCTCCTCTTGAAATTTTGGGTGCACACAAACACCCATAGTATTTCTTTCCTTTTATCAAAATTATTTTAATTTTATTTATTTGTACTATGATTTCTTAATTTTGCTTGGGGCACACACAGTCACCAGAG
>NW_006207220.1:1576973-1590032 GCF_000334495.1 Tupaia belangeri chinensis
CCCCCCCCCCGGCAATTAAAACAATGTATTTTAAATATATATGTGTGTGTATGTGACACAAATATACATGTACGTTATTTATGACAAAATGGATAAGTCTCACATATTATGCCAAATGAAAGGAGATAACTCAAACATTACTTATTAAACAGTTACATTCAAATGACATTCTGAAAAGGGTAAAATTGTAAGCCTTTGCTAAATCTGGGAGTAGGTACAGGAGTTAACTAGAAGAGCGAAAATAGGGAACCAGCAGTTAGCGTAATGGCTATGTAGCTGGACTCCCACATAGTCAACCGGTTCGCGTCCCGGACCCGGTGGCTTAAAACTCACACCGGGCGCGTGTGTGTGCATGCCCAAGATCCCAAGAGGAGAATGGAGGAGAAGGGATTACGGTGTGACCATCCCCTCTGGGGGGTGATTTCTCGCTTTCTGTCTCTATGTCTCTCTGTCTGTCTGGCGAGTACACACGCCCTATAGCAAAAAAAAAAAAAAAAAACCTCTCCAAAAAAAAAAAAAAGAGTGAAAGTAGGCAGCAATTTCTTGAAGTAATAAAATTGCTCCATATTTTAATTCTGGTGGTGATTACATGATTGTATGTATTTGCCAAAATTCAAAGAACTATGCGCAAAAAAAGAGCAAATTTTACCCTATGTAAATTTTTAATAAATATTTTGCATTCTAAGAGAAAACACAAACATATATAACTACAAATCTATTTAAAAATCTCTTTTTCTGGCCTAGCCACCATGACACAGGTGACAGAGCACTGGTGCATGATACAGAACCCTATGAAAAGACCTGGGGTTCAGATCCTGGCCAATATAAATATCCAAGGCAGACCTGTGGGCACACCCACAGTCCTGACTGTCTGGGAGGATCGGGGAAAGGCTAAAGCATGACAAGACCCTTTAGGGTCTCTCTCTCTCTCTCTCTCTCTGTCTTGCTCTCGCTCTCGCTCTTTCTCTCTCAATCACATACTCTCACAAAAAATAAATAAACTTTATTTTTAAAGCTCAATAATAATAACTCCTAATATTTGTTGAGTCCTTACTTTGCAACAAGTACTGTGCTAAGGGCCTATTGCACTTTAGTCCATTTAATTCTCACAACTACCTTTTAAGTTAAAAACCAGTTGTTACTCACGTTTGAAGATAAGAAAAAGGAAGGTCACGGAGGTTAAGTACCTTTCTTTTGATCTCAGTTCACAGCCAGATGCTGCCCTGATTTATTTCCCTGCAAGGAACTGCTGAGATCAGGACAGGAGACCAGGCTAGAAATCAGAGTCTAGTCTCAGTCCCTGGTCTTCTACTAACACACTTTGTGAGTATAAACAAGTACTTACCTTGTCTGTTTTCTCTTTGTTATATTAAAACACAAGGCATTGGAAAAAAGATGATTTCTCAGTTTCTACTTAATCCTAGTTTATAAATCTATAAATAGCTTTTGGTTACTTACTGCCTGGAAAGATCAATATGTCTGACTTATTAGGCTCTCTACCTGCCTTCTTTCCTTCCTACTGGGCTCTGGCATGTAAAAATCCCACTACTAGTTTCTTATTCCTTAAGGCACCATAGCTTGACAATATTATACTGCATGTGTCTTTATCTTATGCTGTTCTAATGAAATATTCCAGCCTGGGTAAGTATAAAGAATAGAGGTTTATTTAGCTTACAGTTCTGCAGGCTAAGAATTCCAATATCAAGGTATTGACATCTGGGCAGGGTCTGATGAGAGCCTTCTTCCTGCATCAAAGCATGGCAGAAAGGCAAATGTGTAAAATATACAAGAGTGAACAAGCCAAATTAACTTTTATAACACCCTACACTCACAAGAACTAACTCATTCTTGTGAGGAATAACTCAAACCCACAATAACATCATTAATCTATTCATGAGGGTTCTGTCCGATCATCTCTTTTTTTAAACTTTTTTATACATTCAATCACATTATTTAGCTTACAAAGTGAACATTTCAATATGTGAACATTTCTCCCCAGTCCAGTTGATCAAAAAATCTTCAACTGCCCAATCATCTCTTAAAGGCCCCACCTCTTAATTCTGTTTTATTGGCAATTAAGTTTTCAATACAGGAACTTTTGTGGGGACATATTCAAATCATATCATTCTACTCTATCCTCCAAAATTCATGTCCTCACATACAGAATACATTTATTTCATCCCAGTAACTCTAAGTATCTCAATTTGTTCTAACATCAACCCAAAATTTCAAAGTCTAGAGTCTCATCTAAATCAGATATGAGTGAGACTCATAACACAATTTATCCTGAGGCAAATTTCTCTAAAGGTGTGAACCTGTGAACCTGTGAACCTGTGAAATCAAATAAATCATCTACTTCCAAAATACAATGGTAGGACAGGCATAGAACAGATATCTTGATTTCAAAATGGAGCAACAGAAAAGAAAAAAGAAATAATATGTTTTAATTAAGTCCAAAACTGGGAAAATTAGATTTAACCTTAAAGCTTCAGAATAACCTTTCAGTCCATGTACCTTCCACCTCCTAGACACACTGGGGTGAGGGTTGAGTCTCCAAAGCTTCAGACAGCCATGACCCTATGGCTTTGCTAGGCTTAGTCCCATCAGTAGCTGTCCCAGATTTGAGTCTTATGCCTTAGGTTTTTCTATGCCAGTGTTCATGCTGGTGGCCCTATGGTACTAGGGTCCCAGTGGCAGCCTGACCCCTGAGGACCAACAAGGGATAGCCCTGGTGAGGATTCTGTAGCAGCTCTAACTTCACATTTCCACTCAGTATCACTCTAGAAGGGGCTCTCTACAAAGGCTCTAGCCCTGTGAGAAGTGTCTGCCTGGGCCCACAATCTATTTGGACCCACAATCTATTCAATACAGCCTTTACAACCCAGCTGCAAATTCCACAGCTCTTACATTCTGTGAACCTTTAGAATTGGCAACATGTGGACACCACCAAGTTTTACTGCTTGCACCCTCCAGAACTGCAACAGGAGCCATATCTGATCCTTCATTAGCCAGATTGGTGCTACTAAGGTCTACAGCTTTTACCTTCTAGAATGGTGGGTCAAGCACACACCTGAGTCTGCTTGATCCACAGTCATGGTGGCTGAGAGGTGCTGCTCCATAATTTGGGGAACAGACACTCAAGGTAGTCCTAGGCAGTCAGGCCATAAAGGGTACCAAGGCCCACTCGAAAGCATTCTGCCTTCCTAGGCCTCTGGGTCTGCAATGAAAAGGGCAGCCTTGAAATCTCAGAAATTTCTTTGAGGTTTTTCTTCCAATATTTTGATGATCTCTTCTATCCATACTATTCATTTTAGCAAATAGTAGCTGGGTCACATCCTTGGTTTCCTTTCCTTAACATGTTTTTGTCACTCTTTACATGGCCAAGTCAGGAATTTTCTAAATCTTTCTGCTTTGCTTCCTTTTTGATTATAAATTCTATCATTAAGCTATTTTTCCCTTTCATAGCTTAATGTAAAGCAGTTAAAAGTAAACATCAGCAGCCTAAATACTTTGCTGACAAATATTTCTTTTGTATTTAGATTATACATCCCACAAAGCCCTTGGGCAAGAATATAATCCATATAACGAGAATAGCCTTTATTCCAGTTTTCAGTATCATGTTGTTCTTTTCCATCTGGGACCTCCTCAAAATGGCTTTTAGTGTCCATATTTCTTTTTTTTTTCTCCTTCTTCTTTTGAGAGAGAAGGGAAGAGAGTGGTAGGGGAAGCATACCAAGGGGGGGGCAGTTTTTAATGAGAATGTGCATGAAAAGTGGAGAGAGAGAGAGAGAGATGGGTATTTTTGACAGGGTCCACCCATGTTGTGATCCTTTCTTTCCCAGTCTCTCAGTCCGCTGACATCATAAGCATGTATCACCATGCCCAGCTTGCTCAGGATAGGCCATGAACTGAAACTGAACCTCCCTTGTGACCCCAGTCATCACACAGTAGTGACTTCCCACTAGTACTATCACAACTGGGACTTACTGTCCACAGTTCTATCAACATTATGGAGTGACTTACTTAAGTCATCTCTAAATTCCAGACTTTTCCTAGTCTTCTGAGCCCTCACCAGAATTGCTCTTAAGCTCCCCTCATAGCAATCTTGGCTTTTTAGTCCCTGCTCCTCCACATACTTCTACCTCTACCCACTACCAATTTCGAAACCACTTCTGCATTTTCAGGTATTCTTTGCATAAACAACTCCAGTTTAGGGTACCAATTTTCTGTCTTTGTTTTCTGCTGCTGTAACAGAACACCTGAGACAATGTGATTTATAAAGAATCATGTATTTAGCTCATGGTTCTGGAGGCTGGGAGGTCCAATATTAAGGTGTTGGCATCTGGTCAACATTTAATGAGGGCCTTCATATTGCATCATAACATGGTGGAAGGGAAAGCAAGCTGAGCTCACTTTTATAACAATCATCTCTTGTAAGAACTCACTTGCTCCCGTGAGAATGAATTCACACCTGTAATACTAATGCACTCCCATTATAACACTATTAATCCATTCCTGAGGGCAAATTCAATCACCTCTTAAGTGTCCCACTTCCTAATAATTTTACACTTGTAATTAAGTTTTCAGTGCATGAACTTTTAGGGGACACATTCAAACCATAGACGCTTATGACATAACCTTTTGATTCAAGTTGCTCACAGTCTAGCAAATAAGAAAGAGAAACAGCCAATAATAACTCAATGTTGTTACATGTTAACTTTTTACTGTAAAACAGTGACTTTTAGAATGGTGGACAAACAGTGTGAGCTCAGAAGACAGGGAGAGGTAGGTTTAAAGCCTCTCTTGTCCTTGGTTTCTTCATCTATAAAATGATACAATAACAAGATGTATTGTGTGGCTATAAGCCTACACAAGACACTGCACTAAGCAGAGAGGAACATTCTGTAATACAATGAGTAGTCTTGCTCATAATGGTTGTATTATTAAGGAATTGGATATTCTGAATTCAAAGAGGAAAGGAGAAAACAATTACTCAGAGAAGACAAATAAGTTGATCAAGGTCAAATAGCTAGCACAATTAAGAATACAAGACAGATAAGAACCAGCAGATGGCATAATGATTACGTCACTGAACTCCTACGTAGTCAACCACGGTTCAAGTCCACAACCTGGTGACTTAGAACTCACACAGGGGCGTGTGTGTATGTCTGCCCAAGATCCCTGGAGGAGAAGGGATTGCGATGTGACCATCTCCCCTGAGGGGTGATTTCTTGTTTTCTGTCTAGCTCTCTCTCTCTATCTCCCCAGTGAGTGCACATGCCCTATAGCACAAATCTCTCAAAAAATAAAATAAAATAAAAAGAATACTAGACAGATCAGTGTAGTAACTAAATCAGAGATTTTACTAAATGCTATTATCCATGACATTCCAGCCATCTTTGACCATATTTAATAAGCTGTGTCCTTCATGTTTCTTGTATTCTCCCCCCTATCACCATTTATAACTAGAGGTTGTCAAGAACTATAAACCCATACTCCTGTCTCATGGGGAAGGGTTCCTCAACAAAACTGATCTCTCCATCTTTCTTTAAGGTACATATTGTTCCTACAGTAAATATACTGCCCAGAAATGATGCTGCATTTGGCACTGTCTTCACTTGTGTATTATCTACTGTTCCTCCCTGGAGTGATCATCTCTGGCACTCTCTGGAACTCCACTTATATGACATTTTCTTCTTTTCATTTGTTCTCTCTCAAAGTTATCTATTTAATAATGATGGATATATATATGTATATATATATATATAATTTATATATTATATATATTTAAACATATATATATTTATGTATATTTTATATTACACACACATATACATATATATATATTTCTCCATCATTGGTTCTTTATTAGGGTTGATTTTGACCTCAGAGGACATTTGGCAACATGTGCAAATAATTTTAGTTGCCACAATTGCATTGTGAGTGAGATTGTTGGCATCAAATAAGTAGAGACTAGCAGTGCTGTTAAACATCCTCTAATACAAAAAATTATCTGGCTCAAAACGACAACAGGGCCAAGGTTGAGAAACCCTGCTCTGTCCTAATAAAAGCACTTTCACATCTGTTTTCCCATTTGATTCTTGTCCCACCCTTGGGATGGAAGCCAGGTCAATATCTGCATTCATCCCCAAAGTTCTCTTTATAATTAGAAGAGATATAAACAAACATCCTCACTGTAGTACTGAAACCAGAGGAAGTAGAAGAATGGCTGAAAGCCACTCAATGAGGTTGTAATAAAGTTAAGACTTGGAATGTCCTACCTCCCAGGGCCGCTTCATTCTCAGCATGTTTTTAAGAAACATACTTTTCTCCTCTAGCCAATAGAGTGATATAAACAAATAATGTAAATTAGTAAATAAACATATCCTCTTAAGTAATCATAGGATATTAGCCTGGAGAATATCCTTAGAGATTATTTAACACAATTCTATCACTTTACAGACGTGGAGAAAATAGAGGTTCATGTCCCAAAGTAGATACATTTGTAGAGCAAAGTATGCCAACAATTATCTCCCTTATGTTCACCCATAAAGCAGCCTACTGACCATTACAGTGGAGAAAACATTTGAAGCCTCAGAGTGCCCATGAGAATGCACTTATAATAGAAAGGCAAAGGGGGAGATATAGAGAAGCACTCTTAGACATTGGAGAATAGGCAGATAGGTTAGTTGCTGGGAACATAAGAAGGCTGGAAGAGACAAAGAGGGTCCAGGGGAGAAAGCAGGTTAGGTGAAGATTAGAAGTAGAAAAATGGGAAGAGAAAAAAGAAATTACACATTTTCTTTGTGGGATTCCCATGTGCTTTAAGTCTTGAGGACTGAGAAAAGAGAAACTTTACTTCAGGGCTAGCCCCACAGTCTAGTGGTTGTGGGAGCTAGGTCTCTTGTAGTTGTCTATGGTTCAAATACTGGCCCTGATGACTTGAAAAATATGCCAGGTACATGTTCATGAGTGCACAACAATCCTCAAAGGACAGAGAAATGGGAAAGAGATTGCAGTGTGACCACACTCCACATGGGAGGAATTTTCTCCCTCTCTCTCCTTCCCTTGTGAGCACATGCATCTTGTGGAAATTAAAAAATAAAATTAAATTAAAAAAAAAAAAAACTAAAAAACATACTTAAAAAATTCCTTACCATTATTTTCTGATCATAATGGAAGTGTATACTTGTTATTTTAGACAATGAATATTATAGAGAACTATAATATAGAACTGAAATTTTTTCCTAGTTTCCCACCTTCCTATGATAACAATGACCAGTGCTTAATATTCCAGATCTATATTCTATATTATCAACATTAAATGATTTATTTTTAAAAATAAAGTCTATGCAAAAATATAAGGTATCTTGTCTTTCATTTGGAATGTATAGTGGACATAATGTTAATATTAGACACACAGAAATACCTCATTCTTTTTCCTGTATACGTAGTATTCTATTATTTGGATATGTCATAATTCACTACTGATAAAGATGTATTTTTATTCTTGTGTAAGTACTTTCATGTAATAATTCTTAGAAAAGAAGTTGCTATGGAATCAAACAGTAGGAATATGTACATTTAAGTTTTGAAAGTCAAATTGCTGAGTCCACCCTCAGAGCCTGGGAACAACTTTAGAACTTTTGTTACTCCCTCATCCACCAGTCTGGTAGCCTGGGTTCACTGTGCCTACTGGGAGACTTCAGCCTGGTCTGGGCAGGCTTTTTCTCGGGAGTTCACCCTCAGTGCCTAGGAGTAACTTTGAAACTTTTGGTACATCAGCCTTCTTCACTAAGTTATATCTCCTTAGCTTGCTAACATCTCATCAAGAGCTGAATGTTTGGTAGAAGAGCCAAGCACCTGAAGTTACTCATAACTGCTCTGATCTGGGAGACACAGCCCTTCAATAGGAACACAACTGGAAACTAAAGGTGAAATTTCCTCTTCCTATAGAGCAGAATCTACTCTAATAAACAGGAAAAAGTGAATAACTACATCAGGTGACCAAAAGCAGCACAGATCTTGAATAAATACGAGAAAACAATGGCGTAACTCTTCCCTAGGTGAGCACCGTAACCCCCTACAAACAATAGACAGCACAGAGGAATATATAGAAATGTCATAAAGAGAACTCTGGATATTCATAGTGACAAAACTCAATAAGATCCAAAAGAAAACAGGCATTCAGCTCCAGGAAATGAGAAAAACATTTCAAGATAGGAAAGAAGAATTTTATAGAGAAATAAGTACCCTAAAAAAGGAATCAAACAGGGACCAGCAGTTAGCGTAATGGCTATGTCGCTGGACTCCCATGTAGTTGACTGTGGTTAGCGTCTTGGACCCAGTGGCTTAAAACTCATGCCAGGTGCGTGTGCGTGTGTGCCCAAGATCCTGAGAGGAGAGTGGAGGAGAAGGGATTGCAGCATGGCCATCCCCCCTGGGGGGTGATTTCTCGCTTTCTATCTCTCTGTCTCTCTCTGGCTGGCTGGCGAGTGCACACACCCTATAGCAAAAACCTCTCCAAAAAAAAAAGAATCAAACAGAACTTCTGGAAATGAAGGTACAATACAAGGAATTAAAATCTCCCTAGGAAGCAGATTTGATCATGCAAAAGAAAGAATTTCTGCCCTTGAAGACAAAGTCTCCAACACAGACCAAATCACCAAAAAAGAATAAAAAATAAATCCAAAAAAATGAGGACAACATACAGGAAATTCTAAACATTATGAAATGTCCAAATATCCATACAGTGGGTATTCCAGAAGGTGAAAGTTAAAGGTATGGAAAACCTCTTTCATGAAATATTATCTGAAAATTTTTTAAATATAGAGAAACATGGAGAAATTCAGACCCAAGGAATAAAAAGGACCCCAAATATAATCAACACAAAAAGATCCTCCCCCCAGCAAATCATAGCCAGGTTGGTAAAAATAAGACAAAGACAATATTCTAAAAATAGTAAAAGAGAAACATCAAGTTACTTATCAAGTCTATCCCATTAAGCTACGGTCAGACCTTTCAACTCAAACAATGCAGGCCAGGAAAGTATGGGAAGATGTATTCAAAACACTAAAAGAAAAACAATTTCAATCAAGACTACTACATCCAGCAACATTATCCTTCAAATGGGAAAAAACAAATAAAAGGATTCTCAGATAAACAAAAACTGAAAGACTTTACCAATACTAGACCAGCTCTACAGGAGGTACTGGGAGGAATGTTGTATCAGGATAACTAAAGAGAGACAAACAGAAATAGGAGAACAAAAACCACTGATAAAATGGCTAACAAAATAACAGGGATAAGTCCACAAATGTCAATAATAACAATGAATGTTACTGGACTAAATTCTCCCATTAAAAGACACAGACTGGCTGAATGGATATAAAAACAGAAGCCACCTATATGCTGCTTACAAGAAACACATCTCATTAATAAGGACATACATAGACTGAAAGTGAAGAGCTGGAAAAAGATATTCCATGCAGAGACCAGCAGTTGGCATAATGGCTATGGTGCTGAACTCCCATGTAGTCGACCGCAGTTCGAGTCCTGGACCCAGTGGCTTAAACTCACACCGGGCGTGTGTGCGTGTGTGCCCAAGATCCTGAGAGGAGAATGGAGGAGAAGGGATTGCGGTGTGGCTATCCCCCCTGGGGGGTGATTTCTCGCTTTCTGTCTCTATGTCTCTCTCTATTTTTCCTACAGGTGTCCTATAGGAAAAAAAAACCTCTCCAAGGACAACAACAACAAAAAAGATATTCCATGCAAATGGAAACTAAAAAGAAGCTGGCATTATGATACTGGTATCAGACAAAATAAACTTTAAGATGGAAGATGTAAAAAGAGACAAAGAAGGACATTATATAGTACTATAAGGATTTGCTCACCAAGAAGATAGAACACTTGTAAATATCTATGCAACCAATGTGGGAGCACCTAAATACATCAAAGAGAGACTGTTCAATCTCAAGAGAGAGATAGATTGCAACACAATAATTGTAGGGGATCTGAACACCCCATTGTCTCCTCTGGACAGATCACTTAGACAAAAAAAAAAAAGATATGAGATCTAAATAATACCGTATATGAAATGGACTTGATAGACATCTACAGAGTATTTCACTCAGCTACCACAAAATATACATTTTTTTCACTGCCATATGAAACATTTTCAAAGACTGGCCTCATGATAGAGCATGAAACAAGCCTTTACAAATTTGAATGTATAGAAACTATATCCAGCATCTTTTCCAACCAAAGATGGAATCAAACTTGAAATAAATGATAGAAAGAGCCCTCAAAAATTCAAACACATGGAAACTAAACAACCTATTCCTGAATAATATTACAACTATTGAATTTAAGGCTGAAATCAAAAGGTTCATAGAAACCAATGAAAATGAACAAACAAATGTTTATAACCTATGAGACACAGCAAAAGCAGTTATAAGAGGGAAGTTCATAGCAATTCCTGCCCACAAAAAAAAAGCAGAAAGGTAGCAAATAAACAACCTAATAGTAGAACTCAGAGAATTGGAAAACAACAACAATAACAAAACACCAAAAAAGTCCAGGAGAAAACAAATAATAAAGATTCAAGCAGATAAATGAAATAGAGAATAAAAGAACTATACAGAGAAAACAAAATCAAAAACTGGTTCATTGAGAAGATAAACAAAATTGATATACTATTAGCTAGATTAGTCAAGAACAGAGAATGGAACCAGGTAAATCAAATCAGCAAGAAAACAGGTATTATTACAACAGATATAATAGAAATACAAAGTATCATCTGAGAATACTATGAGCAGCTACATGCCAGCAAACAAAAAAACCTAGCTGAGGTGGGCAAATTTCTGGACATGTGTAGCTTACCAAGATTGAACCAGAAAGAAATAAAAAGTCTAAATGGATCCATAACAAGAAATGAAATTGAATCAGTAAAAGATAGTCTCTCAACAAAGAAGAGCCCAGGTGCCAATGGTTTTACTTCTGAATTCTACAAAACTTATAAAGAACTAACCCCAATTCTCCTTAAACTATTTCTAAAAGTCCAAAGGAAGGGACCTTCCCAAATTAGGCTTCTATCATCTTAATTCTAAAACCAGACAAGATCATGATTAAAAACAAAAACAAAAACAAAAAAAATCCTTGAGACCTAAATTCCCGATGAATATGGATGCAGAAATTCTCAGCAAGATACTAGCAAATTGTATTCAATAACATATTAAAAAGATTTAGCACCATGACCAAGTAGGCTTTATTCCAGAGATGCAAGAATGGTTCAACATACACAAAACAATGAATGTAATACCTCACATTAACAAAAGGAAAGATAAAAACCATATGATCATATCAACTTTTGCAGAAAAAGCATTCAATAAAATACAACATCCCTTCATGAGTAAGACACTCAGCAGAATCAGTATAGAAGGGACCTTGCTCTACACAATAAAAGCCATAGCTGGGACCAGCAGGTGGTGTGGTGGTTAAGGTACTGTACACTCCCACATGATGGATGATGGTTCGAGTCCCAGACCTGGTGGCTTGCTTTCTCACTTTCCCTCCTTCTCTCTCGGTCTCTTTCATGTCAAAATAAAAACAAATGAATGAATAAATAAAATAAAATAAAATAACTCATAGCTAGCATCATATTGAATGCGGAAGAGCTAAAATTTTTCCAATAAAACTGGAACAAGTCAAGGCTGCCCACTTTCTCCACTTATTTTTAACATAATACTGGAAGTTCTGGCTAATGGGGTTAGACAATAGAATAAAATAAAAGGCATTGAAATAGGAAATGAAAATGGGAAATTATCTCTATTTGCAGATGATATGAAGTTATATATAGAAAATCTAAAAGAATCCACAAGAAAACTCCTGGAAGTAATAAATTAATATAGAAAAATGGCAGGATACAAAATCAACATATGAAAAATCTATAGCATCTTTATACACTGACAATGGACAAACTGAGACAGAGCTAAAGAAAGAAATCTCATTTACAATAGCCATGAAACCAATAAGATATCTAGGAATAAACCTTACCAAAGACATCAAAAATCTCAACAATGAAAACTATGAAACAGTTGAAAAAGAAATTAAAAATGATATAAGAAAATGGAAACAAATCCCATGCTTTTAATATAGTCAATATATCAATCCTACCCAAATTAATCTACAAGTTTAATGCAACTCCAATCAAACTACCAGAGATATTCCTCACAGAAATAGAGAAAACAATCATAAAATTTATCTGGAGTCATAAAAGACCCCTTATCACCAGATCAATACTGTGCAAGGAGAATAAAGTAGGAGGCATCTCACTTCCCAACCTCAAAACATATTACAAAGCTGTGATAATTAAAACAACATGGTATTGACACAAAAAGGACAGGTAGGCCAATAGAACATTATTGAGAACCCTCAAATAAACCCCAAAACGTATAGTCAATTGTTCCTTGACAGAGGGCACAAGACAATCCAGTGGGAAATGGATTGGAAGAAATGGTACTGAGAGAACAAGATGTCCACCTGCAGAAGAATGAAATTAGATCCTTATCTCTCACCACTAACAAAAATTAACTCAAAATAGATTGAGGATCTAAACATAAAACCTCAAACTATAAAAGTACTTGTGGGAAACACAAAAAAAACTCTTGGAAACCTTGGAATAGGCAAACATTTCTTAAAGAAGACCTCCAAAGCATAGGCAATAGTCCCCAAAATAGACAAATAGGGCTATTTAGGCTGAAAAGTATCTCCACAGCAAAAGAAACTACAAGTAGAGTGAGAAGACAACCCTCAGAGTGGGAGAATATATTTGCAAACTATACCTCAGATAAGAGACTGATAAACAGAATTTACAGGGAACTCAAGCAGCTTATACACACACACACACAAAAAGTCAATCCAATTAAAAGATGGGAAAATGAGCTGAACAGACAGTTCTCTGAAGATGTACAAATAGTCCAAGAGCATATGAAAACATGCTCAACATCTCTTATCATAAAGGAAATGCAAATCAAAACCACAATGAGGGACCAGCAGTTA
>NW_006207220.1:1590108-1633269 GCF_000334495.1 Tupaia belangeri chinensis
GCGCATGTGCGTGTGCGTGTGTGCCCAAGATCCTGAGAGGAGAATGGAGGAGAAGGGATTGCGGCATGGCCATCCCCCCGGGGGGTGATTTCTAGCTTTCTATCTCTCTGTCTCTCTCTGTCTGGCAAGCGCATGTGCCCTATAGCAAAATCCTCTCCAAAAAAAAGAAAAAAACACACACACACAATAAGATAATACTTAATCCCAGTCAGAATGACTAAATTTTTTTAAAAAAATAATGATAACTGTTGGCAAGTCTGTGGTGAAAAGGGAACTCTCCTACACTGTTGGTGGGAATGCAAATTAGTATAATCACTTTGGAGAATAACATGGAGAGTCCTCAGAATCCTACAAATAGAATTACCATACAACCCAGTAATTCCACTCTTAGATATTTACCCAAAGGATAGAAAAACCCTCAATTAGAAAAACATTTGCACATCGATGTTTATTGCAACATTATTTACAACTGCTGGGATATGGAATCAACCCAAATGTCCAAAAATTGATGACTAGATTGAGAAAATACAGCGTATATACTCTATGGAATATCACTCAGCAGTAAAAAACAATGAGACCCTGACATTTGATACAAAGTAGATAAATATGGAAGACTTAATGCTAAGCGAAGCAAGCCAGACTATGAAAGACAGACTTTGTATGTCCTCATTCAATATATAGCGAATGTCTGTACTCTATAGCAGGATCCGAAAGTTTGGAAGATAAAGTAGCAGGAAGAACAACTGTAGATACCAGAGATACTAAGGATGTGGGTAAGACAGGAGTGGGTAATGGAGGGAAGGGAACAGGGGAAGGGGAAAAAAAAGGATGTTTAATTGACAAAAAAAAATGAAAAGCTATTTGCTGATGTTAATATATATAGTAATGTCTTTGCCTTGACTGATGTGCATGGTACTCATGCTGGAAAAAGCAATGTTGTATACTGTAAAGATATATGTGATTAAATCTAAATTTAAACTTAAAATTTTAAAAAATGTCAAATTGCACTCAACAAAATGGCCAACTCAACAAAATGACCACCTTCCAGGTGGAGTAAAATTGCACTTTAAATTAGATGTCACCTTTTCTCTAAAGCATCCCCTGATCCCTCCAGCTGGAAATAAGCCTTCAACATCAGAACCTTTATCTCTCTTGTCCTTTGGCTTCTCCCAGTCTTCTCTTCTCAGTGACAGCCTCACATTTGAGTTAATTTCTATTATTCTCTGGAACCAGCACCTGGAACAGAAAGGCAAGGTGATTGCAAAATGAGTGTTAAGTGAAGACCCTCACTAGCTGTGTCCAGGTGCTTCCTTTTACTGCTGATCTCACCAATAGGTTTTGCCAAACATGCCTTTGGGCTAGCTGCACCAGCCACTGAAAAATGAATTAAGAAGGACAGCTAATTAGAAGATCAAATAACCCATAGAACTAAGTAACTCAGACCTGGAGATGTTCACTACTCCAAATGTCCTAAATAAATTATGGGCCTTCTAGGGATGGTCCTATGTACTTTGTACTTAAAAATCAAAGCAGTGTCAGCTTTTCTTTCTTAAGATTAAAAACTCTGAGCTTAAACCATAATAGAGAATCAGGACTAGAATAAGAGATCATGGGTCTCCATAAACTGCTCCTAGACAGAAGACCTTAGGCCATTCTTCCTAAAATCCCATTCCCTGGAACCCCAGGCCCATGATAGGCTTTAGAGAATAACAAATGGTTTCAAGTAGGTCAGCAAACACCACACACTTTACTTCCTCTTAGGTATTCATAGAGCACATTCTCAACCTAGAGTGTCTGAAGAGGCTCCTACTGTTAAGGAACTTGTTTAACATATTAATGTTCCAAGTTACTCACTTTGGCAAACATGGCCATAACCAAGACTCCCTCCATCCTTCCTACTCTACCCTCTCAAATCTCTGGGAGATATGAGTGCTGATGGGGAATCTTAGAAAGCCACTCTACAAACTAAAAAGAATGATACTAACATTTAGGACTATTCTTATAGCAGACGTGTTATATCAGATTAATACTCAAGAACTATTTACTTATCACCTGCTAGGGATCTGGTAGTAAAAATGTAATAGCAAGCAACAAGGTTCCTGTTCCTGGTGTAGTCCTGGAGTGGTCTGATCTTCGCACATGAAATTCTTATTCCCATATCCACCAAAATATCTTCAGAGGTTCAGGGAACTTGGAGGAGGCTCTTTGCTGAGTAAAGTCTAAAATTGCTGTTGTTCCTAAAGAATAAAAGTCATCAGGGGTCCAGCAGATGGTGTAATGGTTATGTCACTGGACTCCCACGTAGTGGACCATGATTCAAGTCCTGGATCTGATGGGTTAAAACTCATGCCAGGTGTGTATACGTGTGTGCCCAAAATCCCAAGGGAGAATGGAGAAGAGAATGTGGTGTAGTCATCCCCCTGAGGGGGGGGTACTTCTCACTGTCTCTCTGTCTCTCTCAGTCTCCCCAGCAAGTGCACATACCCTATAGCAATAATCTCTCAAAAAAAAAAAACAGGAATAAAAAGTCATCAAAAGAGGACTGTCCTGTGTTCTCTGAGTGGGACTCAAGAGAAAGTCTTACGAAAGATAAGGTTAATGGTTAACTTTATTAAAATTTCAGTGCAAACAAGATACAGAAGCTGTGAGCACTCTGTCAGATTTTTCTTATCTATGAAATTATATAAACACACAAACCTTGAGAGGTCAGTTATTTAAGTTGTTTGATTGTTAAGACAACCAAACTGTATGAAATATTTCTGAAATTTGTCCTTGAGGCCTGGTAAATGTGTAGCTACTGAATCCATCATGTCTGTCTCTAGGAGTTAAGAGTGTAAAACTAAGAGTCGGGACCAACTCTTAATGGCTTGTGCTCCAAACAGAGTTCTTATATATTATCTCTGGGAGCATAACTCTCGTATGTTATTAGTACAACATTTTTATAAAGTAATTTTCCAATATCTATCAAATTTTAAATGTACATATTGCTTGACCCAGCAGTTTACTTGTTAACTCATTCAAAAACATTTGTGGAATACTCTTGGAGGTGCTGAAGATGTAAAAAACAAGAGCTCTTTCCTAGCACTTACATTCAACTGAGAGAAGGACATATAGTTACAAAGAGATGAGTGAATATATATTTTAGGTGATGCTAAATGATGAGTGGAAAAATAAATCAGAAGAAGGATAGCCCCACAGCCCAGTGGTTAAGGGTGCCAGCTTCCACATGGCCCACTGTGGTTTGAGTCTTGCCCCCAGTGGGTTGAAATATATGCTCTATGCCCCAAAATCCTGACAGGATAGAGAAATGAAGAAGAAGTGATTGTGATCTGACCATGCCCCATGGTGGGTACTCCTCCTTCTCCATCTCTCTCTCTGTTTCTTTGTCTCTCTCTGGTGAGTCACACACTCTCTGGCAATTAAAAAGAAAATGAAAAAGAAATTAGGTGAAAGGGAACACAGAATGCCAAGGTGGAATGAAAATATTCAGGGAAGACCCTCTGATCAAGTGAAAACTAAGTAGCAGGGCGGCGGGGCTGAGGGGAGCGAGAGGGTGACCTCTGTGTACACCTGGGAAGAGTATGGCAGTCATGGGGACAGCATGTGCTCTGAGGTCAGAGTGTACTTACATTTTAAGGAACAGAAATGAGGTCAGCATAGCCACAGCAAATAAGCAAAACAGGAAGCCAGAGAGCAGGAGGATCAAGGGCAGGTAGAAATCACAAGCCAGGTTATACAGGGCCTTCCAGGTCAGACTTTCACTGAGTGAAATAGTCGGGAATCTACTTGGAAGTTCATCAAGCAATAGCTTAGAGAATTGCTGAGTCCTGTTATATAATACAGATTGTAGGAAGCAATGCAGGAGGGAGACTCGTTAGGAAGTGACTACAATAATCCAGGAATGAGAGGATGGTGGTCTGGGTTGGTTTGGTAGCCAAGGCATGGGGAGAAGGGATCATAGTGAGGACAGGATATGCTAATGGTTTGGATGTGTATGAGAGAAAGAGGCAGAAAGGATGACTGCAAGACTTTGATCTAAGTCACTGGAAGGGTGAAAGGACATTTATTAAAATAGGAAAAGCTTCAAAGGAACAAGTTTAGAGATGGATGCAGAAAAATTAGGAGTTAAGTTTTAGATGTGTTAGCACTGAAAGCATGTTACAGGTCGAAAGGGAGATATTGGGTGAGCAAATAAATACACGGATCTGGATTCAGGGTAGAAGTCAGGCTGGGAACACATTATTGGAAGCTGTCATTGTATGGCATCTAAAAATCAAAAAATCCAAGCAAGATCACCTAGGAAGCAAGTCTAGATAGAACAGAGAAACATGCTGTATTATAGGAATTTTTATTTATGAACCTATAAAAAGTGACACATGTATGAGAACTTCCATAGGAGCATTACAACACAAAGATTGAAAGCAAACAAAACCCATTGGTAAAGAACTGGAGATGTCAATTATAGTTCAACTTTACAATGGCATCTTAATCAGTAGTCTTTATAAAAGTGAGGGTACCCCTGCTAACACCATACTTAGAGGTGAAAAACTGAATGCTTTCCCTCAAAGACCAGGAACAAAGCATGGATAGCCACGTTCACCAATCTTATTCAATATAGTGCTAAAAGTTCTGGCTATTACAATAGGGCAAGAAAAAGAAACAAAAGACATACAGACTAGAAAAGAAGAAATAAAATTATCCCTATTTAAAGATGACATGATTGTCTATATAGGAAATCACAGGGGATCTATTATAAGTAATTCCTAGAACTTTTCAGCAATAAGTAAATTCAATAGCTTGCAGTAAATAAGATCAAAGCACAAAAATTAATCACATTTCTACATGCTATGTAACAATGAACCTGTGGAAACTGAAATTAAAGCAGTACCATTTACAACCACTCAAAAACAAAAGAAACATTTAGACATGAGCTCACAAAACACATACAGACTATTTGTATGTTGATATCACACACAGTGCTGATTAAAGAACTCAATGAAGACCTAAACTAATCAGGAGCATACCCTTCTCCAGTAAATATTTAACATAGTAAAGATGTTACATATTCTCAAGTTGATCTACAAATTTAAGGCAATTACTATGAAAACTCTAATGAGGATTTAATAGATACAGATAAGCTTATTTTGAAATTCATGTAGAAAGGCACCATCCCGGGACCAGCAGTTAGCATAATGTCTATGTCACTGGACTCCCACGTAGTCGACTACGGTTTGAGTCCCAGACCTGGTAGCTTAAACTCAATACCGGTGCGTGTGTGTGCATGCCCAAGATCCCAAGAGGAGAATAGAGGAGAAGGGATTACAACATGGCCATCCCCCCTCAGGGGTGATTGCCATCTTTCTGTCTCTCTGTTGCTCTGTCTTTCTGGCAAGCACACCCGCCCTATCGCAAAAACCTCTCAAAAAATAAAAATTTAAAAAAAGAGAGAGAGAGAGAAAGGCGCCATCCCAAGAATAGCTAAAACAATCTTGACAATGAAGAACAAAGTGCAGAAAAAAATAAGCATACCTGATTTGAATACTTATAGGTTAGAGTAATCAAAATGATGTACACTAGAGGACATATGGGGTAGACATGTAGATCGATTAAACAGACAACCCAGAAAGAGATCCACTCAAATATGCATGACTGATTTTTGATAAAAGTAAAAAAGCAAATCAATGGAGAAAGGATAGCCTCTTCAACAGGGAGGTAAATAACTAACCCTAAACCTCACATCTTACACAAAAATTAACTTGGCATGGGCCATGAACTTCAATGTAAAATGTAAAGCTCTGAACAGAATATAGGAGAAAATCTCAAGGATCTGGGGCTAGGCAAACTCTTCTTACACTTGACTCCAAAACATGATTCACAAAAGGAAAAGTTTGCAAATTGGTTCCCATTAAAATTAAAAACTCTTTCTCTTTAAAAGCCCATGGGGAAAAGGTTAAAAGGCAAGCTATAGATTGGGAGAAAAAATTTATAAGCTACAGATCCTAAAAAGGACTGGTATCCAAAAACCCATGAAGAACTCTGAAAATTCAACAGTGTGGGGAAAAAAAAGCAATCTAATTAGAAAATAGATGAAATACATGAACAGGTATTTCATTTAAGAGGATATACTGATGACAAAGGTACATGGAAAGACGTTCAATATCTTTTTGCCATAAGAAAAATGCAAATTAAAATCACAATAGGAAGGACCAGCAGATGGTGTAGCAGTTACAGCACTGGACTCCCACATAGTCAACCACAGTTCAAATCCTGGACCCAGTGGCTTCATGTTGTGCTCATGTGCAGGTCTGTATGCCCAAAATCCTAGGAGGAGAAGGGATTGTGGTATGGCCATCCCCCCTGGGGGGGGGGTGTGATTTCTCACTTTCCATCTCTGTCTCTCTCTGTCTCTCCAGCGGGTACATGTGCCCTGTAGCAAAAATCTCTCACAAAAAAAAAAAAAATCACAATGGGCAGCCTCACCACTGTGTCCTAGGCAGTAGGCATGCTACTGCCTCTGTACAAAACTGGAGGCCACATCAGGAGGCTCTGGGTTCTCATTCTGTGTCTGTCTCAATGCCCTGGGAGTAGCTATGATCCTGGCTGGCTGCAGAGCTATGGGAAAGACTGCAGTAGTGAAGACCCTGTCAAGTGTTCTCTCTCTCTCTCTCTCTCTCTCTCTCTCTCTCTCTCTCTCTCTTTCTCTCTCTCATATGAAGGAATTAATAAATGTTTTAAAGTAGTTATAATGAGATGTCATTATGCAATGAGGACAATGAAAGATTCAGAATAATGTACAAGAGACCTTCCTTACCGATATCAGAAGAATGATTTACAAATAGGGATAAATAACCCACATTATATGGCAGCTATCCCAAATGGCTACCAAGTGATCCAAGCAGGGAGCACGATAAAAAAATTAGAGGTGACAGAGATTTTGGAGAGTTGGGGTAAAGGAAGTTTCCTTCAACAGATGGGATGGGATGACTTTGACCTTACTGTTCAGAACAGCTACAATAAAAAGTAATGGTATCACTGAATGCTGGCATGCATGCAGAGAAACAAAATCTCTCATGCACTGTGAATATAACATGGTATGGTGACCATGAGAAAACATTTGGCAGTTTCTTACCAAATTAACCATGTGATTTTCAACAAGCTAAATTGCTCAGTGGTGGTTTATCACAGAAAACTGAAAACACAAGTATTCAAAAATACTTGGTGTCAAACATACACAGAAGCTTTATTCAGGATAATAAAAAACTAGAAACGGAACCAGCAGTTAGCGTAATGGCTATGTCGCTGGACTCCCACATAGTCGACCATGGTTCACATCCCGGACCCGGTGGCTTAAAACTCACGCCGGGCGCGTGTGCGTGCGTGCCCAAGACCCCAAGAGGAGAATGGAGGAGAAGGGATTGAGGCGTGACCATCCCCCCTGGGGAGTGATTTCTCGCTTTCTGTCTCTATGTCTCTCTCTGTCTGTCTGGAGAGTGCACATGCCCTATAGCGAAAACCTCTCCAAAAAAAAAAAAAAACTAGAAACAAGAGTTCTTTGAACAGAAGAATGGTGAGACAAGCTGTGAGATGAATATACACATGTAGCAAGAAAAAAAGGACAAACTACTGATGCATAGAGCATGGCTGACTCTCCACATTCAGTGAAAAAGCTGACCCCAATAGGTAACATTGTGTATGACTCCATTCATACAACATTTTTCAAATGACAAAAGTTTAGGAACAGCCAACACACCAGTGGTTGACAAGGGCTAGGGGCAAGAAAGCGGAGGGGGATGTGAGTGTGATTTAAAAGGGCCACACCAGGGAACCAGCAGTTAGCGTAATGGCTATGTCGCTGGACTCCCACGTAGTCTACCGCGGTTCGTGTCCCGGACCCGGTGGCTTAAAACTCACACCGGGAGCATGTGTGTGCGTGCCCAAGATCCCGAGAGGAGAATGGAGGAGAAGGGATTGCGGCGTGACCATCCCCCCGGGGGGTGATTTCTCGCTTTCTGTCTCTATGTCTCTCTCTCTCTGTCTGGCGAGCGCACGCGCCTTACAGTGAAAATCTCTCAAAAAAAAAAAGGGCCACACCAGAGATCTTTAGTCAATGTATTAACTATGGTAGTGAATACACTAACCTGTTTGTGATAAATTTGTGTATAACTAAAGAAACATACACACACATGTAAAACTATAGAAATCTGAAGATCACTAGATTATATCAATGTCAATATCCTGCGTGTGTATTGTACTACAGTTTAGCAAAATGTTGCAACTGAGGGAAACTAGATAGAGTTATTACAAGATTTCTATATATATTACTTCTTACAAATGCATGTGAATCTATGACTAACTCCTTAATATTTTTATTTAAAAAGTGATCATTTAAATAAAATATCAGAAAAAGCCACTTTTAAAAAAGAATTACACATTTTAATTTATTTATTATTTATATTTTTTATTTGATCTGAGAGAGAGAAAGTGAGAAAGTAAGCCACCAGGTCCAGGACTCAAACCATGGTTGACCATATGGGACTCTAGCACCTTAATCAGCATACCACCTTCCAGCCCCTAGAGGCTAGCCACTTTTTTATACTGATAAAGAAGATATTAGATATCTATCCACAATGTATTAAGTAAAACTAATATACAAGGGTATTTAAGAGAGACCTATTATAAAGAAAAGTGGATATAAAGCTTAGCTCTAGCTAAAACCATCAAGGAAATACTAACTGCCTCCTCAGAGGCAACCAGGGAACAGAGATGGGAGGTGAGAAACATTTCACATAGGTACACTTTTTGAGCCATGAGCACGTATTATCTATGCCCCTAAAGAGATAAATTTTAAATAAAAATATATTGTTTCTTAATAAAAACTGGCAGTCTTGAACAATTAAAAAGGATTCCCACATGGCAACTACAGTTCGAGTTCCTGACCTGGGGGCTTAAAAATCATGCTGGGTACATGTGCCTGCCCAAAATCCCTGGTGGAGAGTGGAGAAAAAGGGATATGCATGGCTATCCCTCCTGGGGGGTGGGGGGTATGTCACTTTCCTTTCCACTGAAAGTGCATGGATAAGGGCAATGAAAGACTCAGAATAATGTATAAGAGGTCTTCCTTGCCAATACCATATCAGGGAAAAATGATTTACAAATAGGGACAAATAACCCACATTATATGGCAGCCATTCCAAGTGTCTACCAAGTGATCCAAGCAGAAAGGACTATAAAAAGTTTGAGCTGAAGGAGATTTTGGAGAGTTGAGGCAGAAGTTTTCCTACAACAGATAGGATGACTTTGACCTTAAAGTTCAGAAAAAAAATATTTGAAGAGGTACAGAGAGGGGTAGTTTAAAGATTTTTAAGTGAAGTAATAACAGAATTGATACCTTATATTTTCATAATTCTCTAGAGAATACCATACATGTTCAAATCATTAGAGAGCTAATAAAAAGCTCACTGAAATGAGCATTAGCATTTTACAGATGTGCAAACCAAAGACTAGAGAAATTAAATGAAACCCACAATGTCCCGGGACTTATAAGCTAAAGAGACAGAATGAATAGAAGCTAGGAGCCTGACTGCTAACGATTCACTCACTCCACTTCAGTGGAAACAACAAGGCTTCAGAGGGCCAATATGGTCAGGATATATCAGCCTTGATGTCAGTCCAGTCAAAAGGAGCTCTACCACCAAAGAGAAATTTTTTCATCCAGAAAGCAGAAAATGACTAACCCTTTTATTTGGTTCTAGATTCATTAGCAAAGAGGAAGATGCGTAAGTAGCTGCTATTGAAATTTCACCAGGTGCCAGCCATTGTGCTGAGTGCTTTCCATAAATTTGTTTATTTTATCCTCACCATAACCTTGTGATGTCAATAAATTTACTCCTGATTTTGCATAAAGAAGTGGGGGTGATAGAGATAAATAATAATGTAACCTAGGTCACAAAGCTGTTATGTGACCAGACTGTGATGTAAACCCAGACAGGTCTGCTTTGAGTTCTGATGCTCTTTCTACATCACTAGGTGAAATGTTTCACTAAGGGTATCTATACATTGCTTTGCACTTTCTAAAAAAAAAAAAATATATATTTATTTATTTTCACAAAAATAAATTAATACCTTCCCTGAAATTTTAAGAATTTTTATAAATTATTATTTATATAATATTCATTATTTTCTGTTTTGACCTTTATAACCATGTTATAGGTGAAAAAGATAAAAGGCCAAAATGTTTTTTGGTTCATTCATCAGAATTTGTTTTGTCCTCACACATTCAGATATGTCAACATCAGAGCTGGGAGGACCCTAAGACATAGACCATCTTGTGTAACCATTTTTATAATCTTTCCCCTATACAAGAGGAAGGACTCTCTCAGAGTCTCATAGCTAATTAGTTAAGGACATGAGACCAACACTAATGTCCCAAGTTCTCAATTCTATGAGGGGAATCACTGCTGAGATAGAACTGAAAATCAAATCAAACCTTAAGGCATAAAGATTCCACCAGACTGGGCTGTTAAGGAAGACAAAAAAAAGGAGAAGATGGAGGAAGAAGTATTTAAGCAAGAGCCTCAACAATAACTTTACAGATCACAACAGACAAAAATCAATCTTCATTCACCACCTAAAACTGAATCAGATATCTCAAAGGGACATACATAAACACAAAAACCATTGTTAATGAAAACAAACTCCAAAAAAATCAATTCCATTTTAAGCATTTGGATCTTGGGAAATAATGTTACTCTGCTGAGATGGTGATTTTGACTTTGATTTAGTTTCAAGTAAGACTTTTAAAACTCTTTTAAAAGTGGCCATCGGCCAGATGGAAACATGAAATTATACAATCTTCTAGTTATCCTTGAGTACAGACTTCATTTAACCCATTACTTCACTTTGCAGGCTTAGAAGAGAAACTCGGATTTAGAAGAGAATCAGCATTACCAAACTGATTGCTTTCTATTGAGATCGAGAGTGAATATCAGGTCAGCTCATTCGGGTTGATAGGAGCATGATAAGGCAAACAAACCTGTGTTCCAATTGCGGCTTCACCACTACTCTGCGAGACTATCGCACACATATGGTTGGCTAAAGATTCCACCAGACTAGGCTGTTAAGGAAGACAAAAAAAGGAGAAGATGGAGGAAGAAGTATTTAAGCAAGAGCCTCAACAATAACTTTACAGATCACAACAGACAAAAATCAATCTCCATTCACCACCTAAAACTGAATCAGGTATCTCAAAGGGACATATATAAACACAAAAACCACTGTCAATGAAAACAAACTCCAAAAAAATCAATTCCATTTTACGCATTTGGATCCTGGGAAATAATGTTACTCTGCAGAGATGGTAATTTTGACTTTGCTAATCCCTGTCTCCCTTACCTGCCTCCTCTAAAGTGCTAGAGAAAGACAAATTAATTTTTTCAACCTCTCTTGCAATTAGAGACAGTTATGTGACAAAACTCTAGCCAATGAGACATAAGTGGAAATCAGCCAGCAACTTCTGGAAAGACTGATTTTTTTCCTGGCAAAAGGGACATGCGATGTTATGGCCACCTTCATCCTCTTGCTTCTTGCTTGAACACAGACTTGCTGTGTGAAGCAAGCACTTCAATTCATAACCATCTGGAGACTTGTAAGTATATGTAAGAAAAACCAACATACTCAGGATGGCCCAGGCAAAGCACATGATAGAACTTGCATTCTTAATGGAATCATTGAAATGAAGTCAGTATCAATAGTACCACCAGAATTCTTATTTAAGGAAGTACCCCGTATGTTTAAACCAACCTTCAGGGACCAGCAGTTAGCATAATAGCTATGTTGCTGAACTCCCATGTAGTCGACCACAGTTGGAGTCCCAGACCTGATGGCTTAAACTCACACCAGGCGCATGTGCGTGTGTGCCCAAGATCCTGAGAGGAGAATGAAGGCGGCTGGATTCAGCATGGCCATCCCCCCTGGGGGGTGATTTCTTGCTTTCTGTCTGTCTGTCTCTGTCTTTCTGGTGAGCGCACATGCCCTATAGCAGAAACCTCTCCAATAAAAAAAAATAAAAAAATAAACCTTTATTCATTTTTTATTAATTGCTGCCAAAACGAACTAGTTATCTTGGGCTAATTAGTCTCTCTAAACCTCAGTTGTCATATCTTTAACATGGAAAACAGACTGCATCTAACTCATAGGGCTGCTGTCACATCATTCATTCAGTGTATATCTCAACTGAGCACCTACTATGTGGTAGATGCTATTCTAGGAATTGGAGATATAGCAATTAACAAGATTCTTTAGATGATGAAACAGACTCCTAATCTTGGGAGGCAGATGATAAACAAATAAATGTAAATTTGTGATATATACACATGATGAAGATTCAAGGAAACAATGCATATGAAGTATTTGGCATAGTGCCTGGTACAGAGTAAGACACAATAAACAACAGCTGCTACTCTCATCACTGTCAGTGGCATTCAATTAATGATGTTTTAATTCTTATTATTTGCCCAAACCTATGTATATGTGGGTCTTTGAGAAGTTTATGGTAAATGCATATTATGACAAAACTGGGCATGGATTCCAATTTTTTTTTCACCAAAATAATCTTGCACTTTAATTCCATTTTTCGATTGACCTTTTTGAGTCCCTTGTACATGCTATTAGACATATGGGGATCTTAAGCCATCCCATAATGTCACAAGTAATCCTTGCACTCTGATCTACCAATTAGCTTTTTCTCCTCAAGCTAAGCACATTCTCTCTGAGACATTGAAGCACTAAGGTTCACATCCTTTCACTCACCCTAATCCATCACAACATATTCTGAACACTCAAACTAGAAAGGTCATGGTAGCTGGGAAGGACAAAGGAAGTTGAAGAGGTGCGAAGATCTGCTACAGCTGGCTGATTTTGCCAGGTCTCCAGGTACAGACATGGCAGACACCAGTAGCAAATAGAAAAAAAATAAATTTCTACTATTTAATTCCTAATCAAATAACAGCTACTTAGCAAATAGAAATAAATTATATTTTACATTTCCATTATTTCTATTATATTCTATTATTTATTTCTCTAAAATAGCCACCTGTAGCAAATAGAAAAAGTTTCTATTATTTAGTTTCTTTTACCTGCAAGCACATGTTAATGGCCAGTACTCCTAGGAGGTTGCCAGGAAGTACCTAAGACCAAAAACTAGCACCCAGAATACCTTCCTTTTTTCAATATCTTTTCACTAAGAAACTGACTTTAGGATCCAGCAGGTGGCATGGTGGCTGACTACAGTTTGAGCCCTGGATCTTGCAGCTAGAAAATCATACTGGATGCTACTGGGTGCCTGCCCAAAATCCCAAGATGAGAGTAAAAGATTGTGGTGTGGCCATCCCTCTTGGGAGGTGATTTCTCGCTTTTCCTGTCTCTCTCAGACGAGCACATACACCCTATGGGAAAAATGTTAAGAAAAGAAAAACTTTCTTTGACTTTATGGGTGATATTTACAATCAATTATATAATGTGTTAGGTCTTGAAGTGCCTTGGAAATAGCCTCAGATAAATCCAGACTCCTGACTCTGAATCCAACTATGATTTTCAGTGTAACCCTAAGAAATTCTTCCCTTTTCTGGTCCAGTTTTCCCATCAGTACAATGATGGAGCTGGACTGCACATGTCTAAGGATTCTTTGAGCTCTGACACCCTGTCATTCTATTTTTTCAAGTCATCAGCCCTGGTGAGACTCCCTCCTCCCCGCAGCAGTAGAACCGGGTGCCTTCTCAGCATATTTGCTAATGCCCAGCCACCAGGAGAAAAATATTGCTGACGGTCGCTCTGGCTGCCTCCGTGTTGTTAAACACCTACTTACAGCTCTAATCGGCTAGTTTCCACACCCAGGAGATGGGGATTGATTGCTGACATTGACCTGGCAAGGAGGCGATCCTGCAGTCACCAGCCAAAACAACTTAGGCGTGCAGGCTGGAAATTTGGCAAGTGGTATTGTGGAGGGAAAAGGACTGGGCAGGGGCGAGAGAGCATGGGAAACAAGAACAATAGGTGATTATGTGCAGTGGTTAAGCGCATTGGCTGAGGAGTCAGGCACTTCATAGGTTTCAGTATTCTCTATCATTTCCAGCTGTGTGAGCTTGGTCATGTCACTTTACGCCTCTGAACAGTAGAGGCAACAGCAGCTGCCCCTGACACACTGTTACAGAGAGCGACTCTTTATGAATGAAACTGGCTCAGAAGTCTTTTCTACTTACCAGTGATTGCTCAGGAGTGGACATGTGACCCAATCTGGGTCACTGGAAGCTGAAAAGAAATGTTTTGGGTAACTTGTTAAAAAAAATTTACATGATTGGGACCATCAAATGGCATAATGGTTACATCACTGGATTCCCATGTAGTCAACCAGGGTTCAAGTCCTGGACCCAACAGCTTAAACTAATGCTGAGCACATGTGCATGTATGCCCAAGATCCCAAGAGAATGGAGAAGGGATTGTGGCATGCCCATTCTGCCTGAGAGATGATTTCTCACTTTCTGTCTCTGTCTCTCCAGCAAATGTACACATCCTATAAAAAAACTCTCTCTAAAATCTCTCTCTAAAAAAAAGTTTTACATGGTTTATTAATTGACAAATAAATAAATAAATAAGATGCCTGTAAGCCTCTTGGTCATTAAGGTCATTATGATAATTTAAGCTATCCTATGATCATAAAGGAAGAACCTGCTTGTAATATTTACAGTATGGCAGAACAAAAGGATAGAAGAAATCAACATCTGTGATTATGTCATTAAGCCTCCAGGTTCTTCAAACCTAGAGCTGCCCTATTCCTAGACTGCTCTTGAAAAGATGAAAAATTAAATTTCTATTATTTAAACTACTTATAGTGGGCTTTCTGACCATTGTACTCAAAAGCCTTGTAATTGAGAGTACCAGTCATGATAACTGTTACCATTATTATAATTTCACTGGCCAGAGTTGTGAAAAACAAAAACACAAAAGTTAAAAGAACTGAGCTTGGGCAAGCAGGTAGCATAGTAGCTAAGGTACTGGACTCCCACATGGATGACTGTGGTTCTAACCCTGGATCTGGTGACTTGCTTTCTCACCCTCTCCCCTTGCTCTGTCTCCCTCTCTCTCTGGTAGAAACATGTCCCCTGTAGCAAAATTTTAAATAATAATGATAAATAAAAATTAAATGAATAATTCTTTTGTTTGTTTGTTTTTGAGAGGTTTCTGCTATAGGGTGTATGTGCTTGCTGGAAAGACAGAGAGAGACAGAGAGACAGAAAGCAAGAAATCACCCCCCAGGGGAGATGGCCATGCTGCAATCCCTTTTCCTCCATTTTCCTCTCGGGATCTTGGGCAAGAATGTACATGCGCCTGGTGTGAGTTTAAGCCACCGGGTCTGGGACTCGAACTGTGGTTGACATGGGAGTCCAGTGACATAGCCATTAAGCTAAATGCTGGTCCCAAATAGTTCTTTTTTAAAAAAAAAAAATAAGAGCTTAGCTTGAAATTCTAGTAACCCCATTTAACATCCTATACTTCAGTTTCCTGTAATTAAAATAAAGAGCTACTTCTTAAAACATCTTGAAAACTCACAAGGATCTATATAAACCTCAGGAATATTATCACTACCCACTGTGCCATTGGTTGTCTCTGATACACAAGGGAAAGCACTGAAGCTGGGAGTCAGCAGAACTGGTTCCTCATCCTGGCTCTGATTTTTGTTGTGATGTTGGACAAGTACCTTTCCCTCCCTGGATCTTTTTATTTTCCTATGTATAATATTAAGGATTTGAACTGATTTAAATCTAAGACCATTCTTGGAACTGATTTTCTATTAATCAAAATGATATCCTTTTTCTTTCACACATGATAAAAAAAAAATGTTGGCAGAAGTCACAACCACTTTAGTGGAAAAGCCACTGTAAACTCCTCTGAGTGCTGTGTGGTGTACTTAGCACTAGCACACTGCAGCTCATGGTCACACATGAAAGGTTCCTATCTTGTGCGAGATCCCACATCACTCCTAACTGTACCCTATCTCACCTCTAGATATTCTATTGAACAATTTCTCCAGCGTCTCAACCAACAATGAAAACAGCACTTGTAAGATACCAATTTTTCCTAATAAGGAAAAACCACATATTTATTGTAAAACTCAATGACACTGAAAGCAAAGATTTCCAAAATGGAATTATTTTGGCTGGATGCTGGAGTTGTTTAAGAAAACAGACTAAAAATCCAAGCCAACCCACCAGCATGTCCCAAATACTCATTCCAGACATAACACCAGATGGGACGGAAGTAGATGCTATTTTACTCACTTTCTAAGTAGACAAAGTAAATTTGTCTCGTGTCATTGCACATAGACTCTCAGAAAACCTTCCCACGTGTATGAAAAGCAGTCATTATGTGATTCTTACATGAGTCACCTTATGTGATTCTCCTAATTGCACTATATGGAAGGAAGGCAAAGGGTGACCATATGGAATAATAAGTAAGATCCAGGCTTTGTAGTAAATGACCTGAAGTCTGGCTCTGCCCAGTTCATTCATTTTTCTCTGTCTCTCCTACTGTGTGTAGTACATGCCTTCTCTGTACCAGGAACTATTCTAGACTTTTTTTTTCCTATAGAGCATATATGCTCATCTAAAAGAGAGAATGAGAGGGTAAGTGAGAAATTACCTCCCAAGGGAGACAACCATGCCACAATCCCTTCTCCTCCAGTCTCCTCCTGGAATATTTTGGCACACATGCACATGTACCTGGAGTGATTTTCAACCTCCAGGTCCAGGACTTGAACCACCATCAGTCATATGGGAATATAGCACCTTAACCACCATGCAACTGCTGGCCACAACTATTGTAGGCTTTAATATCACTCTCCAACACACATGTACAGTGCCACTTCCAATAAGTCCCAGGTGGTAGCACAAGTTGGTCCCCATGCCAAAAGAATGAACTGTTTCTGTCTCTGTTAATCATTGTTATTCCGCCCATTCTTTTTTGATTGTTAGTGGTGTAGCAGTGAGCAAGTGTTTCAGGAGATCCAAAAGATCATGCAAACAGTTAATGATTTGCTAGAAGCACTCATGACTAAAGTTTATTACAGCATAAGGATATATGCAAGATCAGTAAAGAGAAAAGGCACCAGGTAGAATCTAGAGAAATTTGTGCACAGACTTCTGTAAGCTATTTCCATTAGCATGTTCCCTTTTTTCTAGCAAGAAAAAAGTATAATTACATCTGTAATATTTCTCCTAGAAAAGCCCATTACAGACTTTGAATCCAATGTCCATCTAGAGCAGGAGTGGAGGTCATACTAGCACCCTTTTGCCCAGCACATACCGAAATTCCAGACGGTCAGAAAGAAGGCAAATATTCACCAGTAATCACATTGTCTGAATAAACTATTTAGGAGCTATACAGTACCCTTATTCATTAAGGAATGGTACAAATACCAAGTTCCCAGATGCCAGTCAAGGGTCAACCTTGTATACCAGCTCTTCTAAAGGCAGCAGCCACCAGCCTGCTATGTTAAGTCTTTTCTGTATAATGTGACCCAGGTCTGATCAATGGGACTTAAAGGAGAATCTGTTGGAGTCATAAACCTGTGAAGACTGGAGATATAGACCATTCCTTTCAACAACAAGAGTATCGAAACAAATACTAGCCTATTTTAAAACATCCATGAGTTCGTTTAAGAGATGACAGACGCACCAATATGTGGGGAATGAGAAAGTATTAACCAAGCAGAGAAGGGAGACACTACATCTACAGAGAAGAGCACGTCAAAGAAAGGCACAGTGATGGAAGAAAGCACTATATATTGGAGAACAAAGAGAAGGGAAGGCTAGTATCGCTGAAGTACAGAAGGTGAGGTGTGGGGAATGGGCTGGAGGGAGTAGCCTGAGGTGGACTTCTGCTGGCCTCATAGGCTGTGGTAGTATTTAACCCTGTATCCAAGAGTAAGTATTCGATACTTGTGTGACCTTGAATGTCACTTAACCTGTGCATCCCTCTCTTTATTTGTTATATGGAGCTGGAAATTGATCATATTTACTTTATAAATCTGTCATAAGGTTTAGGGAGATGATATCTGCAGAGCAGGTCCCTAATAATGTCAATTGCAGTTACTGTTGTAGTGGTTATTTTTATTACATGCTTACTAAGATACTAAGTAGGGCATCCATTTTTCAGACAGGAAACTGAGGCCCAGAGCATTTAAGTAACTCAGGACATACAGAAAAATAAGCAGTTGAGCAGGGATAGAACTCCAACTCTCTCGCTCTTTTTTTAAGAGAGATTTTTGCTATAGGGTGCATGTGCTTGCCAGAGACACAGAGAGACAGGAAGTGAGAAGTCACCACCACCCCCAAGGGCATGGCCATGCCACAACCCCTTCTCTATTCTCCACTCATTATTTAGGGCACATATGCACATGCACCCAACATGAGTTTCAAGCTGCTAGGTCTGGGACTTGAACCATAGTCAGCCATGTGGGAGTCCAGTGACATACCACCATTATGTCATCTACTAGTCCCAGAAACCTAACTCTATGAACCTCTTGTTAAGTGCTCTTCTTTCCCCACTCTTGTCCAAAAGTATGAGAGGCAGACATGGAGGCTGAGGTAAGGATAGGTAAGGGAGGATGACCCAAAAGTAGGCAATGTGACTACAAGTTGATACTGTCTATATTTTTTATGCCATTTTCTAGAAGAAGTTGTGAGTTTTAAAGAATTCCCTTAGCAAACTAAGGCTAATCTCGGTACAAACTGTGGGATCAAGGAACCTTATCTACACATACATGACACAGGAAGTGATACAATAAAGGGCACATGCATTGGCTTTGCCATAATTCAGCTCAACATGTGGTCACTAAACCCCATTGATCCCCAGTTATCTCATCTCTAAAATGGGAATAGCACCTACCTCACTGGGTTATTGTGAAAATAAGAGAGAAAATGTAGACCTGTCTGTGGCATGGTATAGTTACAGCAGCTGGGTCCCATGTAGTTCAAGTCCTGAACTGGTGGCTTGAAAAATACACTAAGTATGTGTGGACGCATGCCCAAAACTCTAAAAGGAAGGAGACATGGAGGAGAAAGGAATGTAGTGTGAACATTCCCCACAGGAAATTCATTCTTGCTTTCCCTTCCCCGCCCTCCGTCACCTATATCTGGTGAGCACACTAGCCCTCTGTCAAATTTTTAAAGAGAGAAAGAGAAAAATGTATGTGAAACACTTGAAAGTTTAAGACTAATAAATAAGAGTTTCCCTTTCTATGTGGTTAGACTCCTAAAATATTAAAGTAACATTGATTCATTCAACTAGATTTCATTATCAATGAGGACAGAACATGATCAATCATAAGGTGATTGGTCTCTATGTTCATCTATAAATCCACCTACAGGTTCCAGACTCAGAGTCTTTCCATATCTATTACCCCTGCCCAGAATCTCTCTACCCAGATCCTTGTAAAGATGATTGTTCACTTCATTCAGCAATCTTCTTAAACAAAAAGGAAAGGGTGGTAGAAAAGGCTTCGTGAGCTAAGGTCTCATAATATGTGAGATTTGGTAGGGCCGAGGACACGCCAAGTGAAAAGAAGAACATGGATCATACATGGAGCAGGTATGAGGAAGCATGGAAAGGAACAATGGGAATGGAACCAGTGAGGCCTGGAATGTCTAACAAAACATTAATGAGTACTAATACAACAGAGCCCAAGACCCTGACCATCAATCAAATCTACTCAGTGATAGATCTATTTATGCATTTATATCCCATACCATTTTTCCACCCACCTGCATGCCTGGGTTCTCTCTTTCTCTCCCTTTCTCTCTCACAAAGGGCCAATTGTTCTCATATGGGACTAGGGGCTCACTTGGCAACCAGGAACTAAGACACAATTCTAGAAGTCCATAACTGATGGAAATCAGTATTAGACAAGTTATAGGAACACAAGTTGGGGGGTCACCAGGTTGAGTATATGAAATGTTCATTGATTGACTCAGAGACAAAGAAATAAGAGGGGAGGATAGAGGAGGACAGAAGAGGAAAGGGGAAAGGACTAAAAGAAACCCCATAACTCCCATATTCCCTGGGGTAGAAGAACAATTGCCAAAATCTTTCTGGGTCACCCTCATGGGCAGGTAGAGTGAGGAAGGCCATGTGAGCTAATACTCAGGGACCCAGCCCACAGCCCACAGCACAAAAATATCTTTCCCCTTGGTCCTGTTACAGCACCTTAATTCCCTGTGGTAGATATGCAGGCAATTTTAAAAGAGTCTAGTGTTAAAATGCAAATCACTCTAGGAGGAATCCAACATTAAGCCATTTTGAACTATTAGCACTTCTAGACCGATTAGAATCACAGAACCAGAGGCTGTCATGGTAGGAAGGGATTTTTTGTGATTAGTTTATGAGTTAACTTGTTAATACCTAGGGCATCAAAATATATATGAGAAAAGTACAGCCCTCCCTTTGGATCTATCTCTTGTCTCTACCTTCCTTTTTTCTTCCTTCTCCCTAAAATATTTATTGACTCACTCATTCACTTATTCAACAACTATTTATTGAGTACTGTCCTAGGCATTGGTGCTACAGGGTGTCCAAGGTAGGCAAGATCTTGACATTGCAGTGGAAAAGTTCCAGAGTTATAAAGGAGTCTTCGGTGTTTTTGAGTCCTCACTCTTGGTCTCTGAGCAGGCATTACTGCCCTACATGTCCACACTACTCTATACTGTTCTCCGTTTTGAAGAGCCCACTGCAATATGCAAAGTCTCCCACAGTTTAGTTCCTGTCTGCACTCACATTTTTTGTGTATTTTGTTCCTCTTTCCCATCCACACAAAATTCTTGGAGGACAGAGATGTCCTTGGACTTTTTAGTAATCCTTACAAAGTGAAACCCAGGACAAAGCAGACCATAGGAATTCCAAGACTTGACAATCAAATCCCATGAGCCACCGCTATTTTGTCTTATTGCTAAATTCCTAGAACTGAATGGGCACTCTGTAGACATTTTCTTTTAAATACAGAAATACTAAATGACAAGTGCAGAAAACACATCCAGGTGGGGTGTCTTAGGGAACAAGCAGTCACACAGAAGGACACTGGACACTAGACAGTTGAGACTAGTGCCAGAGAAAGGAAGGGTAGATATTAAAGAGAACAGGAGGGTAAAGATAAATTCTCACCTTATAATTTTTTAATGATTAGACCCAGGTATTAGGTGGGTTAAAATGCCTCTGCTTCAGCACTTGGTAATGGAAGGATTGGTCATTTAATTGATCTGACTTATGTACTGATTCATCACAATTCTTCAACATATACTGAGAACTCTAGTAAATGCCAGGCACTCTGCTAGATTCTGGAGAGAACAGAGCCAAATAATTAAACCTAGACCTCACATTTGAGCACATTCTGTGTGACCATTGGGTTATAAGTCTGAAAGTTTTACCTGTGGGTGCCCAAATATGAATGACTTTCAACCCTTTTGTCACAAACTGGAAATACCCAGTGTGGCAGCATTAGACAGCAGTACTCTCAGTGAAGTGATTGACTAGGGCTTGCCAACTTCCTTAGTGTACTGGGCCAGCCTGATGGATTCAACTATACCTTCATGTGCTCATTTATTCTAAAACTACATCTGAAATTCCCATGAACCTGCAAGGCACTGGAGGCAGACAACCTGGGTTCCATTCTTGGCTCTTCCTTTGCTTACTGGTGTGAATTTAGGCACCATGACTAAGCATCTTCTCATACATAAATAGGGGTAATAATAGTGCCTACCTTTTAGAATTCTTCTAAGGATTACATAAATTGGTGTATATGTGTGTGTGTGTGTGTGTGTGTGTGTGTACATATGTATGTAAATTAATTATCTCTGGCACGTAGTACATGTCTGGTACAATTGTATGCTTTCCCGTCTGTGGATTCATGCTGGTTACATATTCTTGTCCTCCCAGAGCGCCCTATACAATGAGGGAGACAGGTAGTCATAATCCAATTAGATAAGTGCTGCAGTGAGATAAAGCCAGGGATAAAATGAGAGGGAAAAGGAGGGGCCTTGAGCCTGTAATCAGGAAGTCAGGGAGAGTTTCTAAGAGAATGTGAAGAGCAAATGAAACAGAAAGGATCCACCCATCAAAGAGTCAGAGAAATAAAGTTTCAGATAGAGAATATTTCAAAGCTCAGGTGTCAAAGAGTACAATGTGTGGGAAAACAGACTTCATAGGGAAAACAAACCAAAAGAGGAGACAATAACAATAAAAACCAGGAAGCCGTAAAGCAGAAAGGAAAATGTTAACTTCATTAGTAGAACCAAGAAAACAGGATGCCAAGGTGGTACGGGGAGATAAATAAATCAGCTATCAAGCAAGCAGCAAATGAGCAACCCAGATCCAAGAAGAAACCACCAAAGTCTCAAGAACTGGTGGTACCAGTACCTTTGGAAGGAGGCAAAGGCAGGGCTGCGTACAGGGGAATGGATTCCAAGTAAATTTAATAAATCGTAGATACTGGCAAGATATTGATGAGTATTGAAGATGGTTGTTAGGAAGGCAGATCTTATTACACTCTCAGACCCACTTGGGTGTATGTTTGAAATTCCATATTAAGTACAATAATAATTACCCTTATACTCTGGCACCATTCTGGCCCCCTGGCCTCTAGGGTTTAAGCTATTCCGGCTTTGCCTAATTAAGAATTTCACAGACCAGCTGCTGGCTCAGCAATAACATGACGCTCTGCGCTGCTAGACCCATGTGGGAAGGTCTTGAGTTTTCATGCCAAGGCCTCCCTGTACATTCCCAGCATGCATGTGCCCAGAATCCAGAATCCTGATAGACTGGGTAGATTGTGGCATAAAGATCCTGTTGGGGATGCCTTTTTATCTTTCCCTTTAATGGGAGAAATAAATCAACTTTAGGGGGAAATAGTTACATAAGTGTACCTGCCTTATTTTTCTTACATTATTAGAAAAAAATGTTTAAATAATAAGTCATTATAGAGACCAGCAGATGGTGTAATAGTTATGCTGCTGGATTCCCACATGGCCAATGGTGGGTCAAATCCCAGATCTGACAGCTTGGAACTCATGCCAGGCTTATGTGCACGCATGTGTGTTCTCAAAATCCCGAAAGGAGAAGGGAGGAGAAGATATTGTGGCATGGCCATCTCCCCCGGGGGTGTTTCTTGAATTTTGTCTCTCTGCTGAGCACATACGCCCTACAGCAAAAATCTCTCTTACAAAAAAAAAAAAAAAAGAATAAGTTGATATGATTACACATATGAACTATTACATTTTCCTTTTCCTCATATCTAATAGAAGCAAGAAAATAAGCCAAACATCACTAATAGGATATATAACAGAAGATTTTTTAAAAATTCAAGGTGAAACTAGGATTTAGAGATAATAGGGCTCTTTCTACTTATAGTAAAATACATTTTATAAATCTGCAAAAAAAAATAATAAAAATTTATAAGGAAACCAGCAATCCGAGCACTATCAGTTGGAATGTTAATCAAGGCAAATTTTGGAAGACAATATGGCAATAGCTATTAAAAATTGAAATTTACTTTCCTTTTGACTCAGCAGTTTCTTTGCTAGGAATTTACACTGAAGTATGCCAAAATATATATAGGAGGAAATTCATTGCAATGTTGTTTGAAATTCAAAGCAACAACACAAGGGAAAAAATTATAAAGCAACTTAAGTATCTATCAATAACAAACTAGTCAAATCATTACTTATTATGCATCCCTACAATGTAATCATGAGTAACCTTTAAAAAGAATAAGTTAGACATATCTTGCTGACCTGGAAAACTTAAGATATCCTTATTTTTAAAAATTAAAAGTAATTTTTAGCACACCATACCTATTTCCATTTGTTTTACACACACACACACACAGTTTTTCTAGAAAGGCGGAATTGCTATCCTTGGAGAGAGCTCAAGAGGAGAGGTGAGAGGGTTTGGCTTGGTTTCATATCTTTTAAAATATTTAAATTCCAATCATATGCAAGTGTAATTTTTAAAAAAAATCATGAATTCTAAAAATAGATAATTCATGAAAAAGCAATGAGTAAAATCTGACCCAGAGAAGGGAAATTATTTTCCCAACTTCACCCACATGATAACCCCAATCCTAGAACTAAAATTTAAGGCTCTTGCTTGCTTTACAGATATGCTTTCCAAAGCTCCCTCTCAACTCCCTGTAAAATGGGGATATTTCCTTTCTCTTATTTTCTAGAAGATGTGAGAAGTGATGACCATTGCCTGACAGTGTGTCATAGCTGCTTGTTCAATAAATGAATGAATAAGATTAAGTGAGATAATGCCTATGAAAGCATGAAGAAAATGTGGAAGGGCATTGCTGAGTTGCAGGATTACTGCTCTGAAAGAGTTAATGCACTCTGCCCACCTGGGCTTGACTAGCTCACCCCTGAATCCCCATTTAGAAAAAAGGTGATTGTCTCAGTGGCTCCTCCATAGCAATGATGGATGAGAGAACCATGAAGCAAACAGCCACCAAAGGCTCGGCAGTGGCTCCTGTTGGGTTTCTGATCACATCACGGCTGGCTGTCAAGTCCATGGCCCTGCGATTTATGGCATCCCCGGGTAGGAGCAGCCTGTGCAAGGCTGCTGCTGCAGTAGCCCAGGGACAGGAGCCAAGTTCTTGCTCTCCTTGAAGCTAGAACCATTCTTCCTGTGAGCTGGGAGTTCTCTCTGCATCAAAGCAGAAAGAATGTACCCTGATATAACCCCCACCTAGCTTTCTGTCCAGCTGCTGGTACAGTGGTTCCACAGACAGCCCAGACTGGTGCAAGGCAGACAGCTTTGCCAGACCCAGCTCCCAAACCGGTGACAGTGGAAAGGCGGGAAAGGCATTCATTATTTCTGTCTTCACTTCAGGCATGTGTCTGGCTACTGCAGCATCTCAGGAAGAGTTGAGCAGAGAGCTTCCCATAACTTACTTAACCAACTCTAGGACAGAATGTTGCAGGCAGTAATTTGGTTGGCATGGAATACTGGCCAATGGTGTGAGCTCTGGACCCCAAAAGGCCTGTGCCTAAACCCTGGCTCTGTTGCTTGTCATCTGTGTGACCTTGAAAAAGTTACTTAACCTCTGTGTACCTCAGTTTCCTCAATTATAAAGTGACTATCTTAATAATACATAGTTCAAAGGTTTATTGTGACAATAAATGAGATAATCCATTTAAATAGAACTTTGAGGGGCCAGCAGGTGGCATGATGGTTAAGGCGCTGGACTCCCACACAGTCAACTGCAGTTCAAGTCCCAGACCTGTCGGCTTAAAACTCGCACCAGGTGTGTGTGCATGCATGCCCAAAATCCCGAGAGGAGAATGAATGAGAAGAGATTGTGGTGTGGCCACAACCCCCCTGGAGATTGATTTCTCATTTTCTGTCTCTCTGTCTCTCTTTGTCTCTCTAGCAAGTGCACACACTCTGTAACAAAAAATAAATTCATTAAAAATTTAAAAATAAAATTGAATAAATAACTTTTTAATTAACAAATAAATAAAGAGGTCTTCATAATTATATTGAGTAGACAGTTCACCAAAGTATGAATCCTGCTTATAGGAGAGGAAAAGAACACATCTAATTAGGAAAATCATAAAAAGCTTCTTAAAAGAATGAGTGCTCTTGATGAAGGTAGTCAAAAAGATATTTGTAGGATGTGGATGATAAGGAAAGGGCATTCCAGACACACAGAAAGAAAATGCACAGGAAAAGAAAGATGGAGGACGTTCTTGGAGAGGATGTGCAGTCCATCTTGGTTGGAATATGAGATAGGATAGGGAGGTTATTAGAGTGAAACTGCGATGAGAAATTAGCTGTGAGGCTCTGAATGCCAGGTTAAGGAAGCAGAACACAATTTGACGGTCAGCAAGAAATGACTAAGCTGTTCAAGCTGTGTAACCAGCTTTATAAGGAGTCATTTGACAACATCTACCTTAGGCTATATGAGAGAAGGTGCTTTAGGAGATAAATGGTGAAGGCAATGGTGACATGGGAATACTCCTCCCCACCACTACCACCAACAAATTATACTCTTCTGGGTTAGACAACAAACTGCCTATGGGGGTTTCTAAGGAAAGACAAGGGTATTCTGTGGAAGTGTTTTAGACATGCCCCTGCAATTATAAAGTGACTATCTTAATAATACATAGTTCAAAGGTTTATTGTGACAATAAATGAGATAATCCATTTAAATAGAACTTTGAGGGGCCAGCAGGTGGCATGATGGTTAAGGCGCTGGACTCCCACACAGTCAACTGCAGTTCAAGTCCCAGACCTGTCGGCTTAAAACTCGCACCAGGTGTGTGTGCATGCATGCCCAAAATCCCGAGAGGAGAATGAATGAGAAGAGATTGTGGTGTGGCCACAACCCCCCTGGAGATTGATTTCTCATTTTCTGTCTCTCTGTCTCTCTTTGTCTCTCTAGCAAGTGCACACACTCTGTAACAAAAAATAAATTCATTAAAAATTTAAAAATAAAATTGAATAAATAACTTTTTAATTAACAAATAAATAAAGAGGTCTTCATAATTATATTGAGTAGACAGTTCACCAAAGTATGAATCCTGCTTATAGGAGAGGAAAAGAACACATCTAATTAGGAAAATCATAAAAAGCTTCTTAAAAGAATGAGTGCTCTTGATGAAGGTAGTCAAAAAGATATTTGTAGGATGTGGATGATAAGGAAAGGGCATTCCAGACACACAGAAAGAAAATGCACAGGAAAAGAAAGATGGAGGACGTTCTTGGAGAGGATGTGCAGTCCATCTTGGTTGGAATATGAGATAGGATAGGGAGGTTATTAGAGTGAAACTGCGATGAGAAATTAGCTGTGAGGCTCTGAATGCCAGGTTAAGGAAGCAGAACACAATTTGACGGTCAGCAAGAAATGACTAAGCTGTTCAAGCTGTGTAACCAGCTTTATAAGGAGTCATTTGACAACATCTACCTTAGGCTATATGAGAGAAGGTGCTTTAGGAGATAAATGGTGAAGGCAATGGTGACATGGGAATACTCCTCCCCACCACTACCACCAACAAATTATACTCTTCTGGGTTAGACAACAAACTGCCTATGGGGGTTTCTAAGGAAAGACAAGGGTATTCTGTGGAAGTGTTTTAGACATGCCCCTGGTAATCTCTCCAGTCTCCTTTATTGTAAGTGGGAGCCTAAGGCTACAGCTCTCACTTCTCCACTACATGGCATGTACCACTACTGGATTTGTGCACAAGGATCACTGCACTGAGAGTGGGCAGGGCACTCCAAGAGCCACTTATGTCTCTCCTACCTGGGTTCTGTTTCCCCAGCTAGTCGAAAACAAGTATGAATGAGGTGTTTAATTAATCAACTTTAAATTATTAATCAACTTTCAATTATTTCCTGACCACCATCTTTTTATTTTTAGAGATTTTTGCTATAGGACATATGTACTAGCCAAAGAGACAGAGACATAGAGTCAGAAAGCAAGAAATCACCACCACCACCACCCCCAGAGGGGATGGCCACACTGCAAATCCTTCTCCATTCTCTTCTCAAGATCTTGGGCACACTCACACACATGCCTTATGTGAGTTCCAAGCTTCCAGGTCTGGGACTCAAACCTCGGTCAACCATGTAAGGGTTCAGCGACATAACTATTACGCCATCCACTGGTCCCACCAGCATGATTTTTGCATATCCTCATATCCCATTTACTATGTCTTTCACAATTTTCTTCAAGTGATACCACTTGTTTTGCATGTATATTTAAATAAACATAATTAGAAAGAACTCTTTCTCCCACAGTCACAGATAAGAAACTTCTATCATCTTTTCTAACTATAAGACAACCACTATAAAAGGTGAGGGAAAAAAATACAACAAAAACAAAGCACTATAAAAACCAGCTAGATCTACTTAATCTCTTTTCTAGGAGAAGAAAGAAATTGGCAAATGTTAATGAGACGACGTACAAAACCAAACTGAGAAATTCTCTTCAAGTTAATTGCAATGATTAGAAGAGGATGGAAAAATACCTTTATCAAAATGTTATTTAACAGGGTATCACCTAAATTCTCTATTTTAAACTAGACTTACATATTCTCAAACCTTGGCAAATATTGAACTAAATGCTCTCTACGAATCCTTCCAGTTCATTTTTCTTTTTGTGACAAATACTCTCTGAGTATTTTCATATAGCTGGTTCTTTACAGAGCTTCGAAGATCAAAAAGATGAGATGAATAAGAAAAGCCCCCTGCTGCTATCAAAGAATTTACAATCCTGTATCATCTCAAGTAAACTGAGAACTTTTTTCAGCATCAATGGGCAACTTTCTTCACCTACCAACCTATCTCCAGCTTCATTTCTCTGTCTCTGAAACATTGTGATTGAACCACATGAGCACTGAGGGTTCTTTCAGATCTAACTTTTGATAGCTCAGTAAAATCAAGGTGGGAGAATTTGGGATTAAGGAAGAGGTTAATACAGGAACTGGGGCAGAGATGAATTCAGACAGCTACATAGGCTGATTGATATGGGACAGGATGGAGGTAGGTGCCAAGATTGACTGTCTTAAAAATCAGGTTATTTTTGCATAACCACTTTGGAAAACCATTTGGCAATAATAGCTAAATTTAAACATATGTATATATAATTCTCCAACAATCTCATTCCTGTGGGGAAATGAGTACTTATTTATCTTCATTCAAAGACATGTACAAAAAAGTTCATCATCATTTTTGTTGTTGTTGTTTTTAGAGAAGATTTTTGCTGTAGGGTGCCTGTGTTCACCAGAGAGACAGAAAGTGAGAAATCACACACACACACACACACACACACACACACACACACCATGCAGGGGCAATTGCCATGCCACAATCCCTTCACCTCCATTCTCCTCTGGGTTTTAGGCATACACACATGCACACATGCCCAGCATGAGTTTTAAGTTGCCAGGTCTGGGACACAAACCACAATCAACTACATGGGAGGCCAGCAACATATCTATTATGCCATCTGCTGGCCCCCATTATAGTTTTCTTAAATAACTGCCAAACATTGGAAATAATCCAAATGATCTGCAGCATGAAAATAGATAAATAAAATATAATAGATTGATATCATGGAATTCTATACAGCAATTAGAAAAAAAATGAACTACTGCCACATTTAAGAATGTGGATGATCCTTGTAGACTTCATGTTCAACAAAAGAGGTTAGATATAAAAGTGTGTATACTCTTTGATTCTATTAGCAAGATGCTCAAAACCTGACAAAAATATGTCATAATAGACATCAGAAATGGTGGTTGCCTAAAGGGAAAAGGTTTGCACTAATTGGAAAGGGGCCTAAGAGGACCTTCTGGCTACTGGAAATGTGCCATACTAGGTGTGGTGCTACACTAGGCACTGATCATACAGACAAACTGCTGTAAAAAAATATGAATGGGACTACGGAAACAAAATTTCTTGCTCAGACTTCGCCCTCCATACCCCAAGGTCTAGACAGGACAGGCCAATCACAGCCCCTTTCAGAAGTCATTACATTAGAGCTGAGAGTGGCTCCTTTCAGGGACTAGGGAAGCTGAAGATATTCTGCTCAGACTTCACCCTCCAGACCCCAAGATCTAGACAAGTAGGGCACCCTCTATATTCTCTCTATCGCTCTCTCTCTCTCTTTATTTTTTTTTCTTTTAAATTTTTATAGTAAAGTACTTCTTGGCTCTCTGTCTCTCCTTTATCTTGCTAATTCTTACCTTTTCCCCCTCCCACATAAGACAGGCCAATCACCAGCCCTTTCAGAAGCCATCTACATTTGAGCTGAGAATACAACACGTGCTTTTCCTTTTTGGCTTTTAAAAACTTTTGTTTTCTTTTTTTATTGTTTTTTTTTTCTTCTTTTTTTCCCCTTTGTTTTCTTTTCCTTCTCCTTTTCTTTTACCTTTCTCATTTTGATGCTCAGCCTCCACACACTGTGTCTAGACAGGTCTAAGTGCACAATAGCCAAACATCTGAATGCTTTTAGGGTCAAAGCAATCCTCAATTCCCATGGAATTGTCTGCACAAAGGTAGAAAAATGGAACTTGAACTGCGGAAAGATTGCAGATCACTTCCTCTGAATGCTCAGATTTAATTCGAAGTAATTAGGAAAAAAATGTATAATCCATCAGATGACCAGAATCCACCACAGAATCACAAGAAACAGAAACCAAGAAAATATCTCTGCCCCAAGGGAAAAGAATATCTCATCATTATCCACAGACAGTATAAGGGAATTCATGGAAATATCAGATAAACAATTTAGAATATTCGTAGTGACAAAACTAACAGAGATGCAAGAGAAGAGAGACAATAAACTCCAGAAGATTCAGGAGAAAAGATATAATGAGTTTTAGGAGGTGAAGAAGCTCTTGCATAATTTGAAAGGGGAAATGCATACCATAAAAAAGAATCAAATGGAACTGTTAGAGATGAAGGCTGTAATACAGGAAATCAAAACCTCCCTTGAAAGTGTTAGATCATGTAGAAGACTGAATCTCAGATGTAGAAGACAGAAACTCTGACCTAGAAAAATTCACCAAAAAGACAAAAAAAAAAAAAAAAAACTTCAAAAGGAGAATAAGGTACAAGAAATACTAGATACCATTAAACACCCAAACATCCAGAAAATCAGTATTCCAGAAGGTAAAGAAATTAATAATCTATTCCATGAAATCTTGGAAGAAAACTTTCCAAACCTAGAGAGGCATTCAAATATCCAGACCTGGGAGCCAGCAGTTAGCGTAATGGCTATGTCGCTGGACTCCCACGAAGTCGACTGCGGTTTGTGTCCTGGGCCCGGTGGCTTAAAACTCATGCCAGGCGCATGTGCGTGTGTGCCCAGGATCCCGAGAGGAGAATGGAGGAGAAGGGATTGCGGTGTGACCATCCCCCCTGGGGGGTGATTTCTCGCTTTCTGTCTCTATGTTTCTCTCTGTCTGTCTGGCGAGCGCATGCGCCCTATAGCGAAAAAAACCTCTCCAAAAAAAAAAAAAATCCAGACCCATGAAAAACGAAGGACTCCACATAGAATCAACCCAAGAAGATTTTCTCCAAGGCCCATCATAGCCAGACTGATCAAAACCACAAAGACAAAGACAAGATACTAAAATTGGCAAGAGAGATATGCCAAGTCACTTACAAAGTTTATCCAATCAGGTTAACATTAGCCCTCTCATTAGAAACAATGCAAGCAGGGAAAGAATGAGAAAATATGTTCAAAATGTTAAGTGTAAAACAATTTCAACCAAGAATACTATACCCAGCAAGATTATCCTCCATACAAGAAGAAAAGACAAACACATTCTCAGATAATCAAAACCTGAAAGAATTTACCAACACCAGACTAGGTCTCCAAGACATTCTGAAGGGAGTGCTATACCAGGAAAGCTAAAGACAGACACACAGAAATAAGTGTAAAAAAAAAAAAAAACCAACATGGGACCATCAGTTAGCGTAATGGTCATGTTGCTGGACTCCCACGTAGTTGACCGCAGTTCACATCCTGGACCCGGTGGCTTAACGAGTCCCGGACACGGTGGCTTAAACTCACGCCAGGGCGTGTGCGTGTGTGCCCAAGATCCCGAGAGGAGAATGGAGGAGAAGGGATTGCAGTGTGGCCACCCCCCTGGGGGGTGATTTCTCGCTTTCTATCTCTCTGTCTCTCTCTCTGTCTGGCTGGCAAGCGCACACACCCTATAGCAAAAACCTCTCCAAAAACAAACAAGCAAACAACAAATTGGCCAACTGAATGGTAGGGACAAGTCCAGGAAGATCAATAATAACATTGAATGTTAATTTCCAGAATTTCAATGGAAAGATCAGACCATAGTAACAGTGCAAATTCAATAGATGAGAGATTAATTACACAAGTCTGAACTGGTGAAATAGTTTTATGACTTTTGACTAAAACATTACTGATTTTCTTCTGTGCTTTGTTTTCCAGATTTAAGGATTTTTGTCTTCTCTTGAGCTATTGATAGATTGATCTACCTACTGTTTGAATAAAATCCTAACCTTTTTCCTGGCTTTAAGTCTTAAGCAAATTTTTCTTAACATTTTTTTATCTTGTTCTATTAAAACTAAAACTACTTTTCCTGAAATTAAAAAAAATACATTAAAAAATACTTATTTAATGACCGTAGTAAGCTGTATAGACTCACTAAGGTGCTACTTTTAGTATGTTCATTCTTATCACTGAGTTTTATGCCTAAAGTCAGACTTGTGTTCATAGAACATATTAATATAACCACATAGAACATGTGTTCAAGCTCCACTTACTATTGAAAGTATTTAGATTAATTTTTTCTGTAACATTTGTGGGACACAGTAATGGTTTATTACCTGTTGATATAACATGTATAGTATTCCCAACTGGACTGGTCTGAGGTGTATTTCATGTTGGGAAAATTCTCTTTGCAAGCCAAATGATGTATAGCGATCAAATGAATAAAAAAATAAAAAGAACAATGAGACGGGCAGGTGATGTGGTGGTTAAGGGTGCTGGACTCCCACATGGCTGACTGCAGTTTGAGTTCCAGATCTGGCAGCTTTCTCTCTCTCTCTCTCTCTCTCTCTGCCCCTCTCTGGTCAAATTTAAATAAATAAAATACAGTTAAATAAAATAATTATTTTAAAAATAAGAATAATAAAATAAAAAATTTTTAAAAGATCTTTCATAAATCAATAAAATGTAAAAAAAAAAGAAAAAGAAAGAAAAGAAAGAGAATAACCAGACCACAAAAGTACTTATTTGTGATTCCATGACAGATACAGCTTGTTGTGCTACAATATCTCCTTTATCCAACCTCTGCTTTTTCTTTAGCATGTGGTTTCTTGAAATAAAGACTATGTATCGCTCCCCCCCCAAAAAATATATATGAATCCATCAAACTCCCATGATAATTTATGTATTTTATTATGTACAAATTATACCTCAACAAAAGAGTTAATTACAAAAAAATAAATAAGGACACAAAAGGCTAATGAAGATATTAGACTCACAGAAGGATAGAAGTAAAGGAAAAGACTTCCCAAGGAGAAAGCTTTGCTCTGGCCTACCCCACTGTCCAAAACTTTTTTTTTTTTCCTGCTGCCCCAGATTCTTATAATCTTAGAGTGGCCATTGTCTAAAATTAGATACAATTATATGGTGGGAGTCTTAATAGAAAACAGGTATTAGAAAGCCAAGCAATAGAGATGGGCTCTGATGTAGGATAAAACCTACAAAGAGGTGGGTAGCATGAATATATTCAAAGACCAACAAGACCAAATGTACTAACTACACACTTGGAGATAACTATATTCTCAAACCTCTACCAAATAGACAACTCAAGTTCTGATCCTGAACAGAGAGGATGTGTGGTGGAGTGGGACATGGATAGGATCAAGTGTTTGAGGACATTGGTCCAAATCCTGACCTATCACCAATTTACAGTGTGACCTTGGACATTTAATCCACCCCACATAAATTTCTTCGTCTAAAAAGAATGGTAAATATATTGAACTTGAACCCTTACTCTTAGGGTCCTATGAAGTATTTTGGTATTTTAATAAAAACCATGAATCCTATCCCAAGAAAAATGCCTATGTACAAAGAGTTTTGTATATTATTTCAAGGGGTTTGTAGAATCCTTGAAGTCTACCCATGGACTATAAATGAAGAATCCATAGATTATGAAATTTTTTTCAGGTTTTTGCCATAGAGTGCATGTACTTCCTGGAGAGAGAAAAAGAGAGGGAAGGTGAGAAATTACTCCCCATAAGGGATGGCCATACCATAATCCCTTGTCCTCGGGTCTCCTGTTAGGATTTTGGGCATACCTGTTCACGTATCCAGCGTGCTTACCAAGCCACCGGGTCCAGGACTACAACCATGGTTGGCCATGTGGGAGTCCAGTGCCTTAACCTCCATGCCACCTGTTGGCCTCAGATTATGGGATTTTTAAGATTCATTCCAAAGATGCTTTTTCTAACTTCTCTTTTCTTTTTTATTTTTTTTTTAATACCACAAGCTCTTTTGTTCCCTCCTCACTTTAAACTTAGCTGCCAAGTGCACTTACTTGAATCTGTCACTTCCAGATTAGGTTGGGGACCAAAGGGGTTTATAATGGACACATAGAGCTGATCCCAATCAAGCATTCCCCCTGCCCTTCAGACTCATCTAAGTCTTAGGGGATGTGTGCTTGACAGAGAGACAAAAAATCAATTAACTGCTGGCTAGCTGGAAGTCATTTTTTTCCCATCATAACTTGTTGGTAGTAATTAAAACATGCAAAAGATAGGGAGGGAATAGTATTTATTTTTTCTTTGTCTACCTGTGTACTCCCTACAATGTGACTGAGAGAGGGTTTTAGAGGCTTGAGAATGAGGCCTCCTCTAGGATCTCTCTCTCTCTCTCTCTCTCTCTCTCTCTCTCTCTTTCTCTCTCTCTCTCTCTCTCTCTCTCTCTCTTTGTGCTACATTTTGTCAAAGAGCATAACACAGGTCTAAACTCTAAACAGTTCAAGGGGACTTAAAAGTGTTATGAAAACATGGAATTAAAATACAAGTTTAGTTTAGTGCAAAAAATATTGCAACTCATGCATAATTTCTTTTTTTCATAATACGCATTTTCCATGACATTTTAAAGATCTCTTGTAATTAACTCTGTAATATTAGGCTTTTCTTATCAAAGTCAGGCTACTAGATACACAGAGGAAATCTATGTGAGGCATAAAAGGAGAATTAAGGAGCAGGGATAGGAAGAGAGAAGGACTGAGATAATACTGTGTGTGATTTCTTAGTCCTACGAACTACTCAAACCAATAGAACAGGTTAGGAAGACAGATAGATTGAATGCCTGTTCTCATTTTTGCAGAGGTTTTCCTGCAAGGGAAGGTCCTTTTCATGTCTCTACATCTGCTCTAAATCACTTCCCATTAGAATCTTATCCCACTGACATATCACTGAGTTCTTGATTGCATGCTCAATAAATAATAACTTAAAACAAACAACAAACAAAAAGACTTCGCAAAATCCAAATGTGTGGTATGAACCATGGCCTGTGGTAAAGGGAGCCAGATCCCACATGGCTGAACACACAGTTTAATTTCCAGTTCCAGCAGTTTGAGAAATAACACCAGGTGTGTGTTCACACATGCCTAAAATCCTGACAGGATAGAGAAATGAGAGGAAAGGAATTGCAGTATGACCATACTCCATTGGGGGGGCTTTCTTCTCCCTCTCTCTGGCAAGCACATACATCCTCTAGAAAAATGATAAAAAAAAAAAAAAAAAAAAACAAATTCAAACTAGTAATTAAGGATGAAAACACCAGGTGATGTGGGTGGCAGAAAGAGAGGCAAAAGCGAGCATTAAGATGTAGTCTTTACTTGCTGTCACATCCCTTCCCATACACATACACAAAAGAAATCTACTTTGCAATCAGAAGAACCTAAATCTGATGCCAGACCTTACCTTCTGTTTCCTGTGAGGTCTTAAATAAGTTTGTTTTCTTTTACGAGCTTCAAGTTCCTTCCCTCTAGAATCTGATTAATATCAACTACTTCAAAGTGCCATTTGCATGAATGAAGGGGAGCTCACAGGTGGAGACTTGCCTTATAGATGCTCAGTACAAGTAAGTTTCTCCTTTGCCCTTGCCTGAAAAGCCCTGTTTCCAAATGGGCTGGCCTGCGACAGCCTCGCTCCTCTGAGCCCACAGGGAAGAACAGAGGACAGTCACAGAAAACACAGCTGGGCCAGTGATGAAGGGAAGTTATGGTCCCTGACAACAGCCCCAGGACAGGAGATGACAAGCTGGACTGAGAGCTCTAAGGATGAGCAGATTTGTCCATGACACTGAAATGATGTCTTATATTCTAATTAGATTTAAAAATCCACTTTATTGTAGCATAGTTGACATATAAAAAGCTGTCTAGAATTATTATGTACAACTTGATGAACTTGAAGATAATATACACCTGTGAAACCATTCCACTATCAAAGCCATAGACATGTTCCTCACCTCCCAAAGCTTCCTCTTGCTCCTTTATTTTCAGGTCATGCATTTTTTTTAAGCATGGAATCCCTTGTTGTTTCATCTTTGAGGCTGATTGAAACATTCATTCACTTAATGTCTAACCATACCACATCTAGGACATATTACAGAGATTCTGGAACCAAATCAGCTAGGTGTGAATCTCCATTCTAGCTCTTTCTTGCTAAGTAACCCAGGAAAAATAATATAACTTCTCTAAGCCTCAATCTCCCCATCTGTAAAGTGGAGTAAAAATAATTCTTCCTTCAAAGTGTTGAGTTCTAAGTGAGATCATAGACATGAAATGCTTAGTCAAAACTTAACACAAAATACACGATCAGTAGAAATTAGTTCTAATTGTTGGTAAGGCTGGGATTGGAGAAGTGAATAAGACTTGGCCTCCACTTTCAAGAACTTTTCTGTAATAGAAACAAACAAGAAAAGAGCTGGTTACAGAAGGTGTGAGTGGTATAAAATGAGAAGTACATACAGGTGCAGTGGAGTACCCGTAGAAAGGATCCCTTATCCATAGTTGGGGGTAAAGGAAGCCTTCCAGAATAAAGCAACATCCAAGCTCAGAAGACCAGAAAAATGAATAAGAAATATTGGGTCATCAGAAAATTCATGACATATTTTTCTGTTTTTCTATGCAAAAAAGTGCCATGACTTTTCTGATGACCCAATAATACAATGGCCTGGAGCAAGAAGCAAGATTGGCACCTTGGAGAACTGACATTCTGAACTGAACAGAGAGAAAAAAGAGAAATTGATGGACAGGATGTTGGAGGGGACACTAGAGGCAAGATCACAGTTCCTAACACCATGCCCTTGAACTTGGTCATGGCTCAGTAGGCAGCTGCTCTGTTGAAAATGAATCTGCCCTTGTTATGGATGAGACAAATGAAACCAGAAAATGACACAGCTTGTAGGTAGCAGAGTCATAACAGAACTCAGGTCTGCCGATTCTCAATATATTTCCCATACTGTTATGCCACTGGCTTTTTTTTTTTTTTAGAAGTTTTTCTCCTTAGGGTGCATGTGCTCACTGGAGAGTGACAGAAACAGTGAGAGGGAAAGTGAGAAATCATCCTCCAGGGGGAAGGCCACACCGCAATCCCCTCTCCTCCATTCTCCTTCCAGGATCTTGGACACACAAGCATATGTACCCCTCATGAGTTTCAAGCCACTTGATCTGAGACTCAAACTGGTCAGTCATGTGGGAGTCCAGCAACATAGCTGCTAAGCCATTTGCTGACCCCAGCCACTGGCTCTTTGAAAGCTAGCACTTTACAAAGTCTAAGGGGTAGGTCCCTTGAGTTGTGCTAATAATGGCCCTCATCAAGCTGGGCAACAAGGAGCTGTAGGATTCATCATCTCCCTCTCATTTCTGTTGTTTCAAAGTCTGTTCTGTTGTTTCAAACTCCGAGCTTATACGGTGGAACTAAAATACTCAAGGAAATCACTCTTCCACTTGGAAAGACAATACTGGAAATTAAGATTTGACAGATGAGGGAAAAGGAAAACCACACTAAGGAACTATCATTAGAGTTCTCATTCATTTTACTTGTGGGATTTTCTGGCTCCTGAGGAAAGACAATATAACAAAAACAAAACAAACAAACAAAAAATATTCAAGAGTGATTTGATAGAGAGTAGTTACTGTCTGGAAGCATTAGAGTAAAAAGAAAGAAAAATGGCAATTGAAATAGTGCAATTTGGCTAAGCCAAGGAAAGACAGATGACTGAGGGGAAAAAGAGAAATAGAACTATTATGGTTTCCAAGATTTTGCAAGCAATGGCCAGAATATGGAAAATTATGCTGAAGCAAAGGCAAACCAGAAAAGGAAGAAATGGAGGGTATTTGAATTTGAAATAGGGGAGAGAGAGAGAAATAACACCCTTTAACTCTGTGGTAAAATGTGCAAATAGAATCTTCATTGGCACAGATGCTCATTTACCTCAAGGGAAAGAAACAGATAAAAAACTATTCAATGACATTCCAGACCTCGAAACTGGAAAGTTCTTCTGTGGAACAGTAGGGAGAGACCCCTTTCAAAACCAGTACATGGTTGGAGCACAGGCACATGAACACTACAGTGAGAACAAGAGGGTTAGGTAGGTCAGGGATGGGAATATTTTCAGAGCTGTTTTATCTATAACACAGATAAAAGAATGAGAAGGGAAATGCAAATCGAAACCACAATGAGGTATCAGAATGACTACCATCAAGAAACAAAGAATAACAAGTGCTGGCTCAATTGCAGAGAAGGGGAACCATCCTGCCTGTTGGTGTGACTGTAAATTAGTACAACCCCTATGAAAAACAGTGTAGGGGTTCCTTAAAAATCTAAAATAGGGGGCCAGCAAGTGGCATGGAGGTTAAGCTCTTGATCCCACGTGACCAACTGTATGGTTCAAGTTCCAGACCTAGCAGCTTGAAAATTGCACCAGCTTTGTGTGTATGTGTGCCCAAAGTCCAAAGAGAAGACCGGAGGAGCAGGGACTGCATTGTGACCATGCCCCTGGGTGTATTATTTCTCACTCCCTACTCCTGTCTGTCTTTTCCTGGTGAGTGCACACACTCTAGAGCAACAACGATGAAAAATCTTCTAAAAAATCTAAAACAGGGGCCAGCTGGTGATGTGGTGGTTAAGGTAGTTGAATCCCACATGGTCAACTATGTGGTTTGAGTCCCACACTCAGCACTTGGTAAGCATCCTGGGTATGTGTATGTGTGCTTAAGAAGAAACTGTAGCATGACCATCACTCTTAGGGGTAATTTCTCACTTTTCCTCTGTCTCTCTCTGGCAAGCATACATGGCCTGTAGCAAACTATGTTACACACACACACACACACACACACACACACATATATATATATACACACACACACACACACACACACACACAACTGCTAAATCGCCCACTAATATTCCACTCTTGTTTACCCAAAAGACAAGAAATCACTCTGTAAAAGAGATATTTGCACATCCACATTTATTGCAGTATTATTTACAATAGCTAAGACAGGGAAATCAACCCAAGTATCCAACAAGCAATGAATGACCAAAGAAAATATGGCATATCTAACTAATGGAATACTGCTCAGCTATAAAGAACTGCAATGCCTTGTCATTTGATACAAAGTAGACAAATCTAGAAGACATAATGCTAAGTGAAATAAGTCATAATGCTATGGAAAGAAAAATATTTTGTTTCTTCTTACCACATACGAAATGTCTGCCTCTACAGAGAGAGGAAACTGAAAGACTCGATTTTCAAGAAAGAAAGAAAGTACTAGGAGATAGAAGAAACTATATGGGGGGAGGGTGGTAATAAGATAGGATTAGGAAAAAATTATTAACACATACAAGAATGTAAACAAGTGAGAAAGGTCATGGAATGGTATACTCTGGAGTAAAAAAATGACATCGATGATTCACTCTATTTTCAAAAAAAAGAACTATTTCTTTTTTTAAAAGAGTTATTTTATTTAAATTTGTGTATTATTATTATTATTTTCCAGTTTGATTAGAGAGAGACAGAGAAAGAAAAGGAAGGTAAGAAAGCAAGCCACCAGGTCTGGAACTTGAACCATGGTAGGCCATGTGGGAGTCCAGAGCCTTTAACCACCATGCCATCTGCCACCCCGAAAACTAGAACTATTTCTAAACGTACATGATGTAATGTTCAATATTGGAGAAGATGAATATGTCCATATATCTTGCACACTCTATGCATACTTTGAAAAATCATACTGTACCTCACTAAGATACATAATAATTATATGTAAACAAGAGATCACAATTAAAGAAAAGAAAAAGAAGGACATGAAGCAGAGACAGCACAGAGATAGGACATCAAAAAAGGAATGAATTTCAAGATGAAAACCCACACTCCATTTTGACATCAAAGGGCAATCACAGTCTCTGTTATGTGCTTTGCCATTTCATCACACACTGCCTTGGGTTCCCTAATAATTTTGCATAATCTTCACTAGTAAATCTTGGTTGAGGAGTCCAGTCATGGGAAAATTAAGTTTATTTAACACTAGATGGGCCTTAACAAAGTTCAGCACGGAAATCAATCAAGAGGAGTTTGCAATCTAGTCTGGAGGCAAACACACAGACATCTGCTACTTTTCCTAGACAAGGACAAGAACAGACAGAAATGACAGGACTAGGAATACATATATGGAGTGCCAAAAAATTTTTAGTGAAGCCAACGAGCACTACAGAAGTTCAAAGTCCAGATATCTCTGCCCATCTCATTACCCCACAAGGCCATATCCTCCATAGAGGGAAGAGTTCTATTTTCTGTCTGTATGAGCCCAGACCACCGGGCTTGGGGAAGATGCTTGCTGTGAAATTCTTCTTATCTTTAAGCAAAGGTTCCAATGTCAAGTGAGGTCAAGCCTAGAGTTAGGAATTCACAGACTAGCTGTTAGGAGTGAAATAACGGCCATGAGAGCTAATGTTTAGATGCTACTTATGCTGTAGACAGTAGACTATTGCTGTGGTTAAAAAGGGGAGCTGAAACTGAATTGCCTAAATTTGAAATTTTGGTGTTTTTTTTTTTTCTTTTTAAACTTCTTGGTTTGAAACCTTAGATTACTTGTATAAGGTCTCTATCCTTCAGTTTTTCATTTTGAAGGAGGGGATAACCGTAACCACCTGTTTGAGAGCCTACCAGATTGTCCCCTAATTGCTGCCTCCAGGTAACTGCACCTTACATATCTTCTCACACATTATACTGGCTCTGTCAGTGTGACCATTAACATTCGGCAGAAGTGCTGGGATGTCACTTCAGAGATTTAGTTATGAAAGACTGTGGCTTCCATCCTGGACAATCTCTCACTTGCCTTCTCTTTCAGAGGTCTTGCTCCAAAAGAAGCCAACTGCCATGTTGTGAGCAGTCACACGGAAAGGTCCTCATGGCAAGAAACTGAAACCTCCTGTCAACCCCCAGTGGGGGTCGCGGTGAGTATGAGTGAGTTTGGAAGTAGATTCTCCAGTTCTATTCGGCCCTTGAGATGCCTGCAGCCCCAGCCAACAATTTGACAACAAACTCTAAGCCAGAACCACCCAGCAAAGCCCTGCTGGTTTCTAGACCTCAGGAGACATGAGACGTAATAACAGTTTGTTGATTTTAACCTTGTAAGTTTTAATATAATTTGTTACACAGCAATAAATAACTAATACACCCACCTCATTAGCTTGTTATGAAAAGGAAAGGAGATAATATACCTGAAGCATTTAGCACTTGGCACTTAATAAACAGTGAAGAAATAGTTGCTAATATTATGGGCGAGACACCAGCACAGCGTTCCACACACATAATCCACTTATTTCTCACAACCCTATGAGTTCAGTACAGAACGGCCAAATTTTATGCAAATTTGAAATATTTTGGTGAAAGATAAAAACCTCATTTCATGCGCAAGCTGTAATATAATATTGATTCCCATTCTCCCCCATGTTGGTCAGATTTATGATCTGAGGGGTTTATACATTATTTTTCTGCTTTTTCTTCAATCTTAAAACATCAGTGGTGCCCTTTTAGCTACCAGTCAGAAATATACTCCTTCCTTAGTCACTCCTATGAGAAAACTGATTTTGAAATATGTGGGTTTTGAAGCATGTATGGTCTTTGGGAATGCATCTCCAGATAAAATTATTATCTTTTACATTTTTTTTTTAGTTGATGAAACTGAGACCTAGAGAACTGCAGGATATTCTATCCAGAGTCAGAACAGTAAAGGGCCGAGCGTGACCTAAGACAATTTGACTTCAGAGCTGTGCTTCTAAAAAGGAAAAAAGGCACACTTTATAACATCTCTGAGCTTCCTCGGAGTGAGCTCGAGATGAACATTTTTCAGCAATTGATCACAGAAAGCCATCTCACTTCCTCTGTTACTGGTGCATTTTAATTAGTGTCAAGATTAATCAGCAACCTCAACACTAGCCTCTTTCAGTCTTCAGCCACAAAACCAACATTCATATGTATGCGATACATGCCAATGGGGTCTAATTAGAATTTATAGACCAGTAATCTTTTCTTTACTTCTTAATTGCACCACACTTCCATTTACAGTTATCTAGTCAAACATAACCTGTACTCGGAAACACATGGCAGAGAAATGAGCGGTAACATTCATGTGACCACGAGGCATTTGCTCCAGCTTGCAAATGAACCTGATCTTCCCAATCTGTTTGAAGCAACGTTTCCTGTTATGTCAAACAGTGTTTTTCCTTCGAGAAGTGAGTTACCATTTGGGCATGAATTATGTGACTCGTGGAAAGGAGAAAGATGCAAACATTTTATGTGGAAGACTATAAAGTGCATATGGGTTATCTCATTTAATCCTCACAGTAAGTGCATCTGTTATTTGTGTATGTATTTTACAAACATACTTACACACATACACACACACACACAAATATATAAGGTGGCAGAATAGAATCCATAACTTTGGTTGATCAAACTCCAAATTCCAGCAGCGAAATACATTGCTCCAAATTTCCTTCCCAGGACAGTGTGACTCCTGAACCTATTGCCTGATCTGGCTGAGTTACAACGGCAATATAAATGGTGACCTTAAAAGTCAGCAATGGGTATGTTTCTCACCAGCAGTGGGAGATGTTCTCATACCACTGACAGAGATAATTCAGACTTTCTAGATATGGAAGAACGGGGCTTTTCAAACTTTAATGAACGTAAAAATCACCCAGGACCTTGTTAACAAATAGCTGGTGATTTAATAGGTCTAGAGTGGGTCTGGGATTTCAAATTTCTAGTAAACTCTTGTGATCTTCACGTTGTGGATCTGACCCACATTTGAGTAGCAAGGTGTTAGGGGAGAGTGTCTAGATTATCACACCAATGGCATTCAGAATTATGTGCTGCTTGGGGCTAGATGGTGGTGCAGTGACAAAATGTGATACTGTGAAGCGGGCCCACATGGGCACATTCTGGGTTCATATATGGAGACCTCCCTGAGTGCACTATGCATACATGTGTCCATCATCTGGTGATGGCTAAGGCAGGAGCTGGATGGTAAGTTGAGCTCCTGC
>NW_006207220.1:1633300-1639868 GCF_000334495.1 Tupaia belangeri chinensis
CTCTCTGTCTCTCTTGCTTATAGAATAAACAAGCTTTAAAAAAGAATTATCTTCTGCTAAAGGAAGATTAAAGAAATAGTAAAAGACAAAAGGGAAAGTTATACACTTAGATTAAAACATTCAATTGTGTAAGTAAGAGATGATTATCATTTTTTTCAGTTTTTATTATAAGGTACATGTACTCACCAGAGAGAGACAGACAGTGGAGGGAGAGGGAAGTATAAAAAATCATCCCCTGCAGGGATGACCATGCCACAATCCTTTCTCCTCCATTTTCCTCTCAGGATTTTGGGTAGACATGCACACATGCCTGGCAAAATTTTTGAGCTGCCAGGTCCAGGTCTTGAACCACAGAGTTGGCCATATTGGACCTAGCCACCTTAGCTTCCATGCCAGCAGAGATGATTATCTTTATGATGAAAGTAAGATTTATTGAAGGCTTATGATGCATCAGGAACTTTTCTAAATGCTTAGTGTTCATGAAATCACTTAATTCGCACAACTCTTTTGAAATGAATACTATTATCCTTTCATTTTACAGAGAGCATCAAGACAGAGAGGGAGTTAATCTGCTTATACATATTATTTAATGCAGAACTAGTATTTAAACCCAGGTAACCTTTTTCCAAGGATGAGTTTGACACATGATCCCATAAAAAAGACATAACGACTCTAGTTCATGACAGCTTAGCGCGGGCCAACAAGTTGTGTAGGTGGCTAACAGCAATGTGATGGTGCCAGGCCAGAGAATTTGAGAAATAAACAAAATAATACAAAGAAAACTTGAGCAAATAACAGTAGGGAATAAGGACAGTGTATCAATTCAGCATTGTGGCAGAAAATAGAATGCACCACAATGGTACAAATGAGAGGCTTCCATGAAGGGGCTCCTGATGTAAGTGTAGGTTAAAGGACAAACAAGGCATGCTGAGGCCTTGGAGACCACAGCAGGGAAAGTGATTAACACCCTGGGCTGAAGAGGCTACAGTTGCAGGCAGTTGTGTTATCAGATTCCAGAGAGAGCTAGATTCATTCAAGAGGGGCAACCCAGCAGGAGCTAGAGCTGGAGATCCTTAGTCAGTACCAGAGCATTGGACTGAAGCAAGAAAGGAGTGATGCAAAGTCTCCAGTTCTCATCTCACCTCCATTTCCTGTTGACCTAACTCAATACATAACCAACCAGCAAAGGAAATTAGGTGAAGTAGCCCAGGGGGCCAATTTCCCAGGGTAGGGAACAGAACAGAAAAGACTAGAAATGCATGCAAAAAGGAATGGCAAAAGGAAAATAACCAGCATGGATGGTAAGGAATCCGAACACTCACCTATGTAAGCCAGTACAAATGTCTAGCCAAATGTGGATATTTATTGCAAAGGAGTGACAACCTGGTCATTTGTTATTTGTAACACAACTTAAAGTATTGACATGTACAGGAAAAGAAGACATTCCACGTTGCTTCATGGACAGCACCATGAAGAGAGGGTTAAATATAAGTGTAGATTTGAATTTAATGTAAGTAAATTCAAAATATAGAAAAGATTGCTTCATAGGTACACAGTTTGTCATTAACAGAAATCTTTAAGCTCAGGGCAGAAATGCCTGTTGGGGTTTTTACAAAAAGATTCCTATATATCAGTGGATCCAGATGACCTCTGCGATGTCTTCCATCCTGGGATCCTGTAAATGCGTGATGTTACGGCCGGCCCAGCCAGTCCAATCTCACAGGAGATGGCTGAGTCAAACTGCTCCAGCAGCACAGCCTCAGGACTCTGTGAGTGACATGCAGCCAGGAGATTCCTTCACCTCTCCCTGACATTGGGAGTGATATTACTACATCTCCATATCCAGCCTGACAGCTGCAGTCCTCTTTCTCATAACAATGATGACCCCTGACCTCTCCAGAGGGCACTTGCTCATCCTGGGTGAGTGTATTGCTAAAAGCGTCACATTTGATGATTCGTGTATTCAGAGAGATCTCACGCTTAGAGCACGCAAAAATGAATGTCTATTTCAGGTGAAAAAATATTTCCTCTGAAATTCATATATTAATGTTACTTAATGGGACAAGTGCTGGGCCAGTCTCTGTAATTGTGTGACTCTTAAGGTAAAGGTCAAAGAATCTGGTGTCAGATAAACCCGAGTTCAAATCTTGTCTTCCCTGCTTAATACGTAATCATAAATTTCTGAAATTCTTTGAACCTGTATCTCCTCTTCTATAAAATGGCAACGTGCATACTAATAGCTCAAGATAATTATATGATAGAAGACATTAAATACTAACAAAATGATAGCTGTAATTTACAGTATCATCAGAAGGGTCAAAAGAATGGAAGGGAAACGGCTGAAAAACAAAGGGAAAAATAAACACTCCTGGTTGAGACTTGTATTTAAGTCCTGTCTCTATTCTCGAGCTCTCTGTGTGTCCAAACATCAATCTCTCTGATTCTTACTATTTCCTGTTCAGTTGAAAGGATATAGTAACCCTTGTCCTACTTACTAATTTCATGAGGGAGCAAGAAGATGCCAAGGAAGTGCTCTGCTCCAGGTGTTAGGAATTCAAGTGCCTACAGGATCCAGAGAGCAAACTGAAATACGTCAGGAGGACAGGTGGACATGAAGTCCACTGTGAGTGCTGGACTCTGGAAAAACATATGCTTTGCCTGTAAATGGTGGGAATTTGCTACTCCACTCCTGCTACCTACTACCAGCTGCTCTTATCTTTCACGAGGACTGGATATCTAGAATTTTCCATGAAATCTCTGACGTTTTAAATACTGACAACTAATTCAGAAGTTTAAAACCCTCTATGAACCAAACAAAATCTATCTGTGGGCATCAATTTGAGATCCCTAATAAAATGCGAAGCTGCCTCCTTTTATCTGTTTTTTGTTTGTTTGTTTGTTTGTTTTAACTGTGGAGAAAACAGACATAGAAAGGTCTAAAGATATGTCCCAAATCACACCACCAGGGAAAAATGACAGCATGAATTTTTCTCCCTTCTTAGAAGCTCTTTGCTACCCTCTATTCGGCCATTCTAAGATGTTCTTTATTATCACCTGTAGTCATACACACATGCATGTATCTCGCCCTAAGTGAGCTCTTAGAGCACCACTCCCATGTCTTGTTCTGCCCAGTATGTGTCCTCTCCCTGCACTGGTCATAGCTCAATGTGAGAAATGTAGGCTCAATTATAACATGCCCCCCAAAATGATGAGCACAGCCTGACAGCACATTTGTGTCCTGAAGGCAGGGCTTGCAAAGGCCCAGTTCTGAGTGATAACCTTCTTCTGGGTGTTTGAAATAGCAAAATAAATACATGCTTTTGTAATGCTTTACAATTTATAAAATAGTCTTATTTGAGAGAGGGAAAAAAACACATTTAAGGTAGATACAATGGTAGCTTTTGTAGAGCATTGCTAGAGGCAAAACCTGGACCAAAGACTATATGACATTCCATTCTTAGAACAATCCCAGATATTATCATCACTCCCATTTTAAAGATCAGGAAATTGAGGCACAGTGTGGTATATTAAATTGTCCAATGTCACAAGCCTGGAGACGAGCAGAGGCAAGTTGAATGAGGCAAGCTGACCACAGAATCTATGTGTCATGTTTCTTAGGTAATCTAATTTAACATTCATAGTAACCTTATAACATAGGTCCTGTTCGGAACCAGACAATTGGGCAGCAGTAATTCAGTGTTCTGCTGGACCCACATGGGAAGGTCCTGAGTTCACATCTAGGCTTCCCCATACAGATTGGAGGCGCATGCACGTGTACCTATGATCCAGACTGGCTGAGGTTGGCGGGGGGGGGATCATGTTGTGAAGACTTTGCTGAGGGAACCTCCCTCCCTCCCTCTCTCACTCAACCTCTCTCATTCGCTCACGCGCTCTCTCTCTCTCTCTCTCTCTCTCTCTCTCTCACAAACACACAAAGCAATAAATAGACCTTAAAATATAAGTATAGATCCTTTCGTCTCTATTTCTCAGGTGAGAAAAGCAAGAGCTGGGAGGGTAAGTGTCTGCTAGGGTTACATAGCTAACAAGTGGTAGAGCTAGGATTGCTGCCATTTTCCAGGAAGCCACTGGGTGAATGAATTGGGGCCACAGTGCTCTCAGTTGTCTTGGTTCCTAACATAGTCTCACCTGCCCCCCCCTTTTTGTTGTTGTTAGAGATTTTTCCTATAGGATATGTGTGCTCACCAGAGAGGCAGAGAGAGAGAAAGTGAAAAATCACTCCCCAGGAGTGATGGTCATGCCACAGTCCCTTCTCTTCCATTCTCCTCTTGGATTATGGGCATGCACAAACACACACCTGGTGTGAGTTTCAAGCCACCAGGTCTGGGATTTGAACCGCAGTCGGTCACATGGGAGTCCAGTGCCTTAACCACTACACAACCTGCTTGCCTTTGCCTGCTCCTACTTAGATATTGGGGGCAAACCTAAATCCCCAATTAAGGTATTGAGTACTAAGGTAGGAAGAAGGGAAACAAAAGTAGCCTTCTGCTCACTAATATCACTAGAATGTAAGCTCCATATGTCAGAAACCATATCTGTTTTCTTACTTTGTATTCCTAAAGCCTAGCACAAACCATCAATAAATACTTGCTGAATGAATGAATGGGTAAGATAAACACAGTGAAATTTTTGAACTCCTGAGCTGTGTTCCAAATATATTTCAAAGATTAAAAAGAAAAGGAAACATTTAAGCTAAAAGAAATTATTAGCAGAAAGCCAAAAAGTCAGAAGCAGAGTTTAGTTGAATATCTCTTTTCAATGCTAAGCAAGCAATCATTAGAAAGAAATGACAATAAAGTAATCTATTAGAAAGCAGTAGTCTGGTCACTTGGGTCCCCAGAGTACAGAGATGTCTGCAGAGGAGAGAAAGCAGATAAACATGGCAGAGCCCTTGTGAGGGAAGCAGGGAACAAGTCTCACATTGAGGCTTCACCATTGCATCCATGTCTCTTGCTACCCCAGTCCCATTCAGCCCTCCTTCTCCAAACCAACTGCTGCTCACAATGCTTGATCCCAGAGAGAAAGAATCTCCCTCCTGCTGACCAGAAAGAGACAAGCTAGATCACTCCTTAGGTTATAGTGTAGGAGGGCTCCCTTACTTTTTTCTTTTTTAAGAATTATTTTACTGGAACCAGCAGTTGGCATAATGGCTATGTCACTGGACTCCCATGTAGTCGACTGCAATTCAAGTCCCAGAACCGGTGGCTTAAACTCACACTGGGCACGTGTGCATGTATGCTCAAGATCCGAGAGGAGAAAGGAGAAGGGAGTGTGGTGTGGCCATCCCCCCTGGGGGGTGATTTCTCACTTTCTGTCTCTCTGTCTCTCTCTGTCTCTCTGACAAGTGAATGCGCCCTATAGCAAAAACCTCTCAAAAAAAAAACTATTTTATTTAACTTTATTATTATTATTTTTCATTTGACCAGAGAAAGACAAAAAGAGAGAGAAAGAGAGAAAGCAGGCTGCTAGGTCTGAGACCTGAACCGTGGTCAGCCATGTGGGAGTTCAGCATCTTTAACCACCACAGTACCTGCCAGCCCTACTTTTCCTTTTTTAACCATTTTCTCATTGATCCTCACAAGGTAACTGTGATATTGGTTGCCTGGATGTGACTATTACTACTGAACTCAAGCAAAGACACAGGAAACCCAGCAAAATGGGTAGAATGGCAGGATGTGCACCTAAGACATCTGACTTGAATTCTCTTGCTCTTCTCCTCCTTAGGCTCTCCCCGAAGACCTGGGATCATCTGGAGGGTGAACTGGACATAAATGAGGGGTGTGTTTCTTCTAAAGATGGAGATTGTTTTCATTCTCCTTCTATTCTCAAAGTTTGCCATTTTCTTATGCTATAGGTGTAGGAGCTACCTCATCTAAGCTTGGAAACTAACATGCACCATCTCACTGATCACAGGGAGTGGCCCTAGAAGTATGTGACCCAGAAGAGGTCAACCCAAATCATAGACACATTCCTGACCTAATTTGAAAAATGAGCACTCTCTGATAGGTAGGGCAGCAGATTCGACATCCATTAAAATTCAGATAATTTTTCTAAGCAAATAGCAGTATTTTCATTCCTCTTATCGGCTATTGAGTAAATAACTAGGATGTGACCCAGTTCTGAGCAATGAGGGGAAATGTAGAGGGCTATGTCTGGAGAAGAGTCCTCTCTTTTGAAAAGCCACAGACTATTGTTAGTTCTACATGCAACGCTCAGACCTTGCTCAACCTTCCTACCACCACCTTAAAGACAAAGCCAATACTGGGAAAGAAACAGGAAGTGGAAAGACTCAGGGTCCAAGAGGATATCACCCAGCCACTGACTGCATGTTGCCTAGAGACTGACCTGCCTCTGGACTTGCAGACATGTGACATAACAACATTCTTTTTTATTGAAATTTGTTTGCACTAGGGTTTTTATTCACTGCAACCAAAGGTCTTCTTTGTGACATGTGCCCTTTCACTTTCTGACCAGGCAGATGTCACAAACTGACCCATGAGCCATCGTCATGGACAAGCCCTCATCACGGAAAGAAATTGGTCAAAAGCAG
>NW_006207220.1:1640032-1658204 GCF_000334495.1 Tupaia belangeri chinensis
GGAATGAGACCAAAACTGAAAGAGATCTGATTGCACTCAGGGTCCTAAGCTCCTGGACCCTGTCCTGTACCCTCCTGGGACTGCAAAGAGCTTGGGTCTTTCCCACAACAGGTCCCAAAGCAAGTTCTACAAGAGCCCTTAACAGAGACAGAGTCTGCAGGACTGCAGATGAAGCCTCAAATAAGTGCTGGGAAAAGAAGTTTCAGACCTGTCTTACCACTGAACCAGACCATTCTTTTCACTGGACTTCTTACACATCTACAAATGAGGAAATAAAGGCAATATCTGTCATGATTTAAAATCATGTCACAGCAATTCCACTCCTGTTCATTTGCCCTACAGATAAACCCACACGAATGCTGGGAAATGGAGCACAGAAATATCCATTGGGGCATTATTCATAGTAGTAACCTTCCTACCCAATGGCTGGGTAAATGAACTGCAGTTATGGCTAGATCTGGTCCACAGCCTGCTTTTGTATTGCTTATGAGCTAAGAATGGTCCTTACATCTTTTATATATATTAGAGATTTTTGCTATAGGGTGTATGCATTCACCAAAGACACAGATAGACAGAAAGCAGTAAATCACCTCCCAGGGGGGATGGCCATGCAGCAATCCCTTTTCCTCCATTCTCCTCTTGGGATTCTGGGCATGCACACATACTAACCTGGCATGGGTTTAAGCCACCAGGTCTGGGACTTGAACCGCGTGGGAGTCCAGCAATGTAACCATTATGCCATCTGCTGGTCCCCGATCTCTACATCTGTACGTCATTGGTAAAAGAAAGAGGAAATGACGGTGCAGACATCCTATGACCCACAAAGCCTAAAACATGAACTACCTGGCATTTTACAGGTTCATTTTCTGGCCAGTGAGCTGTGGTATAAATATCCTGTGAAATAAGCAGTCATAGGAAAAAATGAGAGAGAGAGAGAGACCCATGTGTGCTAACATAAAAGATCTATTACATATTGTTAAATAAAATGCAAGTATCGGAAAAGCATGAGTAGTCTGATTACATTTGTGTCAAAATGTAGAATGCAAGTTATTTATGATGTATATGCAAATAAAATTTCTGGAAGGACACACAAGAAATTTAACAGTCATTGCCTCTGGGGAAATAAGACTGAAATGGAGGTGGTGATAGAGATAAAGCCTTTTACTTTATTTTCTTCTCTTCGATTGCCATGAGCACATATTATGGTTTTTACCATAAAAATGAGCCAGCTGGACAATATGATCTCTTGGGACACCTTCGGCTCCGCGCCTCTCTAGAATAATAGCTTCTAACATCGAGTTACTATGTTTTGCCAGTACTACTACTACTACAGGTTGAGCATTCCTAATTCAAAAAATTCCAAACTTGAAATGCTCTGGGAGCTGGCCCTGTGACCTAGTCGTTAAGGGAACCAGATTCCATGTGGTCAACTGCAGTTTGAGTTCTGGTCTTAGTGGCTTGAAAACCATGCCTAGTGCACGTGTATCAGTGCCCAAGATCCCAACCGATGGAGAAATGGAGAAGTGATTGCAGAATAATCACATCCCTTTGGGGAGAGTTTTCTCCCTCTTCCTCTCTCTATCTCTCTCTCTGATTAGTGTGAGCATCCTCTGGCAATTAAAAACAAAGAAACCCAAAAATGTTCCAAAATGTGACATCTTTAAGCACCAATATGACACCACAAGTAGACCCAACTTTATGTGACAGGTCATAATCAAAATGCAACAACACAAAATATTGTAGCAAATTACCTTCAGGCTGTGTGTATAAGAGCCTCATGAAACATAAATAAATTTTGTATTTAGTCTTGGTCCCCTACCCTAGATGCCTCATTATGTACATGCAATTATTCCAAAATTTGAAAAAATCTGAAATAGTTCTAGTCTCAAGCACCAGCAAACTGTTCTTTGATAAGCATATTCTACACTTTATTTATCTTTAGTTTTGCCATAGGATCACGCACTCACCCAAGAGAGACACAGAGAGAAGAGAGAGGGAAAGTGAGAAATCACCCCCCAAGGGGGGGGGACAGCCATGCTGTAATCCCTTCTCCTCCATTGTCCTCTCGGTATTTTGAGCATACACTTGCACGCACAACTGACCAGTGTGATTTTCAAGCTGCTGGGTCAAACCGTGCAGTCAGCCATGTGGGTTCCAGTTGCCCTAACCTCCACGTCATCACGTGCTAGCCCTACACTTTATTTCTTTTCATTTTCACAGCACTTTCCTGAGTTCATGATCCTTCTTCCCAGCTAAGGAAACACAGATCTCGTGAGCCTAAACTGGGGTTGGGGATTCAGGGCTTCTGGCTCCACTGCCTCAGTTCCCTGTGGTAACTTCACCAGTCAGCCTACCTGTGAGTCTGAGCAAATCTGAGGGGTCCAAGTGAGGCTGACTTTATGTCTAAGAAGAAGTAGCAAAAGAGATGAGGTGGGAAATGTAATATGGTCAAATATTTCTCTTTCTTGCACCCATTGCAGACTATTAATGAGCTGATGGAGGGGTGGGAGATAACTTTTTTTTTTGGGGGGGAGAGGTTTTTGCTATAGAGCTTGTGTACTTGCCAGAAAGACAAAGAGAGATAGAGAGACAGAAAGTGATAAATCACCCCCCAGGGGGATGGCCACATCTCCTCTCGGGATCTTGGGCACACTTGCACACACACCCGAAAGGAAGATAAATTTTTTTACCAGGATAGAGGTGTTTTCTACCTCCCTTCAAATCACATTATGTAAATGGAGCCTGCAGTGCCTGTAGGGTCTGAGTGACCTCAGGTAAATCACAGGCCTTCTCTGAGTTCCCTGCTTTTATGTCTAAAATGAAAAGGTTCTTATAAATACGAGGTCACAAATCATTGGGTCACAAGGTGCTTAGAGAGCCAAGCTGGTCAAGACAATGGGTCAAGAGGCCAAGGTAGGAACTGTGTTGAACCAGAGACCTCCTGACCTAATTAAAGCAGAGCAGAGCTATTTGTTACTTACAGATAGACGCCACAGCTGAACACTGACCATTGTCACCAAAGGGTCTGGATTTTAAGACAAGAAAGAAATTCATACTTTTATATTAAAAAATCCAATTTTAAAATATTGCCATCTCATTCTAACATTGGAAAAAGAAACGAAAACAAAGACACTCCAGGGCCAAACTAAATCCATCCGCAGTAGCCTGCAAGCTTGCCAATTTGCCATCTCTAACCAAAGAGGTCACCAGGGGCACCATGAGCTCCCCATCATTAGGTCTCTGATCGCAGCTGGGAGCCCTGCACTTCCCCAAGAACAAACTCCACAGAGCTTTCATTAGGAATATCCGTCAGGATCCTATCTGCGCTCTTTCTCACGGTCACACCTCCTGCTTGCCCCAGCAAATGATATCTGGTAAAATCTCTACAGCAAAATTGCCAAGCAAGAAGAGGAAGAAGGTATGAACTTCAGTCATCTGTAGCTAGCACAGGAGATTAAGTAACCCTGGGGAGGTCAAAGCATCCTTTATTCAAATGACTGACGGCACCTTTCTTGGGACAACTCCTAAAACGGTTGTAGAAAGGTGTTTTCTCTCTCCCCACCCTGTTTCCAGCAGCCATGGCCCCCTTTCCTCTGCCAGTATCCTCAACTACCTTTTACCCATGCCAGCGCTTTCCGTGCAAGGGGACACTCAATCTAGAAGCGACAAGCTCCTACCACCGGCCGACCGTGACGGCCTGGCTCATTCTTCATTCTGACGTGGCTGTGAGCAATGCCAGGCTCCTTGGCAACAACCTCAAGGTGACTGGAATATTGAAAGCCTCAGCATGGGCGTGCTTGTGTACATAGGTACACATGCACATGTGGCGTGATCAGCAATCATTTAGACTCTTGGCAGCCCTCACGTGATAGGAGAAGCAAGTCATACAAGGAAATGAGAAAGGGAAAACTGCCCTACTCGAGGATCTATCATGGGTCCCCACTACATGTAGAATAAAGCCCAACTCCTGCATCCCACCCCACCCATCTCTGGTGCTAACCTGCTTTTCCAGTCTCATAGTCAGCTACATTATTTCTTGAAGCCCTTGTACCAGCTGCATAGATATTCTCCCTAAATTGTCCCTTCTTTCAGTTTGCTCACTCTGCCTAAAATCCCCCTTCATTTGCAGCATGATAGATTTTTCATACTTAATTTTTTTAATGTAGCCAATTCTTTGATGCCTGTTTTAGTCGTTCTATTACAGAACTAGTAATAATACCTTCCAACTTGTACCTACCATGCAGTCATAAAAGTAATGATAAATATTATTTATTGAGCACTTACTATGTGCCAGACACTATAGTGCATGCTTTTCCTGCTTCTAATTATTTAACCCTCACAACCACCTTATTAAATGAGAACACTGAGGAGCAAAGAAGTCAATACCACACGGTTAACCCATGGTAAAGCTGGCGTGGAACCCAGGACCTCTGTCTCCAAGTCTGTGCCCTCACTTTTAGCATACCCATCTCCTTAGAGTAAGACGGCATAGCAAGGAAAAGGAAACAGAATAGGAGTCGGGAAACCTGAGTTTTGGTGCCTGCAAGGTCTTTGTCACTTTAGACAGGTCGTTTCGTCTCTAAGCCTCTATCTGGCTTTCTCCACAGCGATGGTCCATGCATCCAGCGGGATGCAGTCTGTGATGCTAGGTACAAGCGAGTTCGGCCAGATTTATTACAAAGGGACTGAGAAAATTAATAGCACAACTGAGTTCAAAATGATAGGAATGTTTTCGTGAACATAACAGAAACAGCATGCCAAAGGAAAGAGAAGTGTGTACAAACCAAGGCGGAGAATGAGCTAACCGTCTATTTCTTTAGGACAAGCTTTGAGGGACTTACTGAGAAGCCCTGGGAATTCGACTCAGAAGGTTCAACTCTAGATCAAGAGGCTGCTGGCCCCTGAGTGAGGGTCTAGGTAAGCACCACTGTAGATTCTCCAGTGTCCAGCAGAGGGCACCCATGTCCACATACTCAGCTGGTTGGAGGGACTATGAATTTAGCAATCTGGCTTCAGACAGCCAGGCATGAGGTCCTTGTCTGTCTGCTTTGTTTCTCGGGTTTCATCTGCCAGTGAGAACTGGAAAGGACCAAAGCACGGGAATAAGCAATTTAGAAACTAAGTTCGTTCTTCTCTGCCTCTGGATTTCCAAGAAACATATTTAAAAGATCAAGAGGCCATTCAGTAGCCCCATTCCTCCCCTGCTATTCTCCTCTTTGTTCTTGGGTGTCTTCAAGCAAGGCCCGGGAGATGAGGGAATGCCTGGTTGGCAGTTTTTCCATGCCTCTTCTGGCTACTCTCAGGGGACCTCTGATTTTGTTGAGAAGGGTTTCTCTTTATCAAATCACAGGCCTCCTTAGAAATGGCCCGAGAGACCATCACCGCCCGCCGGGTGCTGAAATATGTTATCATTAGGCTCAACATGTTATTTAGTTAATTAAATGTCATGCTTTTGATGGCATTAATTAGACCTGCTGCCGACTCCTCAGAAAACAAAACCAAACAAAAATGAAAACATCACTCCTAACCCAGAGAGACTCAATGGAGCCAAAGGGAAATCTTCTTAAATCCCTCTCTCCTCCCAGGAAAAAATTAGTCCAAATGCATCTTTGAGCAGCTCAGTGAGATTCATGATGTCATTTTCCTTTGAGGGATGATGTTACTAATGTCCCTGGTATTTCAGAGCATTTAATGTTTTCATTAATAATGACATAATTGTGTCTTATGTGAATATAATATTTTATGTAATAATTTATAGGCTGCTGCAGACTGAATTGTATCTCCCTGATCCCCCAAAAATTTTCTAGTTATGGTAGGCATTTGTAAATGGGTAGCCACAAATCCAAAGATCTAGGAATTACAGTGATGACCAAAGGTTGAGTGGCTACATAGTCAGATGTTTCTTTCCAGGCACTACCAAGAATTCAGCAAACCCAAGGCAGGTACAAGACAAAACAGAATAGTTCACCAAGGTCCAAGCTATAGACATAAGTAGCAGAATCTACTAGGAAGATTATTGATTGAGCCGAGCTATCCCCATAGCCTAAATGGTTAAGGGAGCTAGATCCCATGTGGCCGACTGTGGTTCAAATCTCATCCCATTGCCTGAGAAAAATACCGAGTGCATGAACATGCTTCCCAAATCCCAGAAGGATGGGGAGATGGAGAAGGGATTGTGACATGACCACACCTCATTGGGGGCTGTTTCTCCCTCTTCACCTTCTCTCTCTTTCTCTCTCACTGGCGAGCACATGCATCTTCTGGCAATCAAGAGAAAAATAAAGCTATAGAATGAATGATCAATGGCCTATCTCTTATTACTGGTAATCTTGAATAAATCATTTAGTGAGTCTGAGTCTTGATTTCCTGTTATAACTGAAAATAATGGACAAGGCACTTCCTACGAGTTCAACCTCAAGATTCTGATCCTGATGGCAAGAGTCGAAAAGTAATGCAGACACAGACCTCTTATATTCTGAACTACCAGGAGTTTTGCAACATAGCACCAGTCACAGAAGCAGGTTTCTAGTAGTGCTACCATTTGGTGGGGGATATTTTTCAGAATGTGAGCAGGAACAAGTAACACTTACTGAAGGATAGTATGTATAACTAAAACCACCTCAGCAAACCAGTTCCTACAGCCTGGCATACAAGACACTGAAGTCTCGGAACCTCAGAGAGTGCCTTGCACCCTACAGCTTTCCATCTGCCTGGGTCTGTCCTGTCAGCACTGTCTTATTTAGCTGACACCTCATGTCTCATCGTGGCTTGTGTCCCAGGGCAAAGGTCTACTTGGGGCCAGGTTGGGAGTTTTCTGAAAAGTCTATATTCTCAGCAGATGCATTTAGGTTAAGTGAGAGGGACGGTCAGACTCAGCAGCCAGAGGCTTGGCTATCCAGTAATGTAGCAAAATGGAGAAGAAAAGGAAGATTCAACTAGGACTCAGGAGCTCTGAGTTGGAACATAGGATGTTATTGAATTTTTGTTTAACTTTGGGAAAGTCATTTAAGTTCTTCTCTGAGTCTCAATTTTACCCCCCCCCCAAAAAAGCTTAGCTCTCTTTGGCATTTTCAGCCCCAAGATCACAGCATCTTCTGGTTCCTATAAATGTAAGACTGTGCCTTTCTGAGAGGTTTTACATTTTCAGCTTCTTTTTCACAGTATGACCCCGCTATGCTCATTGCACTAATTCCAGACATGGTGTGTGCCCAGTCTAGGCCATCCATTGGGAATGACAATAGCCAGATAACTGGTCATTACAGAGGTGGTGGCAAAACCCTAATATTTCACATGGCAACGTCAGCTTTTTTAAAATTCTCCTTGGATTGTCAAAGGTAAGATGTTTGAATCACTCATCAGCCTTTATATTCAGCACCTAGATCTAGCCATACCTGAAGCCAAATGCTCTGTATTTGTCAGTTGCATGAATCAGTCACTTCCTCTTTTAACTTTTCAATGGCTGAAGTTTCCCGATTTGATTAATCCTGCTGCATTACATTTCTATTACTTAAAACTACTAGTCTTCAGGACCAGCAGTTGGTGTAATGGCTATGTCACTGGACTCCCATGTAGTCAACCGCAGTTCGAGTCCCAAACTCAATGGCTTAAACTCATGCCAGGCGTGTGTGCATGCATGCCAAAGATCCCACGTGGAGAATGAAGAATGAAGGAGAAGGGATCACGGCATGACCATCCCCCCGGGGGATGATTTCTCGCTTTCTGTCTGTCTCTCTCTGTCTTTCTGGCAAGCACATGCACCCTATAGCAAAAACCTCTAAAAAAAAAAAAAAACCTACTAGTCTTCTGGGTAGACCAGAGAACATACAACCTACCTAGAAAGTGAGATTCCCAGATGTAGATATATAGTATATAACATAAAGCTAGATTTAGATGTCTTTATAGATTTTCTTCTCTATAGGTCAAGAGTCAGAAGGAGAAAAATTATAGAGCCAAGATGATGCCAGTGTCAAGAATCTGCCAGACTGGGTTGCAGAACTGTTTGCTGAAATGCCCTTTTGCCCAGTCGTGCTGAGCATTTTTAACAATCTGCAATTTGCTCTGCAGAAATTTAGCTTCCTAAAGAGAAGTTTCTACCTCTTGTGGTATCACGGCATTATGGAATAGGCGAATTCTCTAAACCATGTGCTGGTAGGCATCAGTCGATATGTCCCTGAGGACCGTTTGTTGAAGACCCACTGTGTGACAGGAATGCCCTGGTGTTATTCTCACAATAGCCCTAGAGAGTTGCTCTAATTATTACCACATCATTAACACTGGTGTTCAACATCAGAGAGGTTAAGCAGCTTTTCCGAGTTTGGTCTCACAGGGCGAAGTTCAATGTTCCTTGCACCATGCCACTAAGGAGCTTTTTCTCCATGGACTAGCAGGTGGTGGAGGCTCAGTAAGGTACCAATGACACCAAAAGAGGAGTAGAAACAGGCCAGACTCGGAGGTGGGACGCCTCCTGAAAAAGGCTTGTTTCAAAGGGACAGAGTTTATGGCAAGGAGAGGCATAAAACAGGTTATGCTCACTTCATGATAATTCTGAAAATATTTTCCTGAGGTCATCATTACCTTCCTTATTCTTTTTCTGCATAACTCTGAAAATCAGGGGCAATGTCTGTAGGCTGGTACACAGTAGAGGCAGAATCTGAACCACTCCTGTCTTGCTCCAGAGTCCAAGCTTGCTTTATTTATTTATTTATGAGATTTTTGCTGTAAGGTACATGTGCTCACTGGAGAGACAGAGAGAAAGAAAGTGAGAAATCACCCCCCCACACCCAGATAAAAGGCCACACTACAATCCCTTCTCCTCCATTCTCCTCTCAGGATCCTGGGCACACACACTCACATACCCTGCATGAGTTTCAAGCTGCAGGGTCCGGGACTCAAACTGTAGTCAGCAATGTGGGAGTCCAACACCTTAACCACCATGCCACCTGCTGGCCCCAGAGTCCAGGCTTTTAAAAAGCATCTCAGAATTACCTCAGAATTTCCCAAACATCATCATGTCTGCATCCTATTCTGGACTTCTCTATACCTCATCCACTTACTTTATTATTTACTTAGTAGATGAATCTGAAATGACACATTCTCATTTAAAATTATTTAAAGAGGAAACTTCAGATTACTATATAAGTGGAAAAATTTTATCACTTGCCATAAATAGAAGGAAACCTCAAGGTAAATACAAGAAGATCTAGCCAAAGTTATTAAATTTAAAAGTCTCTATTACTCAATGTTTCTGAGTCTAAGAATTGCTCTTTCTTTGGTTAAAAAAAAAAAAAAAAACAGGTTGAAAGAATATTGAGGCCTTTACGAACATAGTAGCTTGCACATGAGATTTTCTCCCTGAGCAAAGGTGAGTTAAAGGAGAACCAAAAGGATATAATTTCTCACAATGTAGTTCTGCATCATTTTATATCAAGGCTAGGCGCCACTAAGAGTCCTGGAGGAACCAGCAGGCAGAACCTTGCTGCATGAGGGCTGCTACCATCCCAGCAGCCAGGCCTGCCCCTGCCTGTCTCTGCCTTTGCTGGTCACCCTCCCTTTTCTTTTAACACAGCCCACTACTGCTTTGTGGAGACTTCCTGAAATGTTTCCTTTCAAAGTGCTGTTTTGCACTGTACCACACATTTAGAAAATTTGTGATTTATTGTCCTGGATGCTAATGTAACTATCTCATATGCATATTTTTCTTGCTTTGACAAGTTTGATTACAAGTAAGCAAAGTGACTGTCCCAATCCATCAACTTCCCTATCCGCAACATAAACCATGAAAGATCTCAGTCATTCCAGCTCTGATGGTTGCTTATGGAGTTTAGAACTGGAAAATGCCTATATGATCATTTGATCCATCTCCTTACTTGAGAGATGGGAAGGCTCATGCTTTAAAGTGATGTGTTCAGGGTCAAACTCCCAGAAGATAATGACATAGCTGACATCTGAACTCTAGACATCTTTTTTTCATTTGTTTGTTTGTTTGTTTTTTGAGAAGTTTTTGCTATAGGGTGCATGCACTTGCCAGAAAGAGAGAAACAGAGAAACAGAAAGCAAGAAATCACCCCCCCCCCAGGGGGATGACCATGCTGCAATCCCTTTTCCTCCATTCTCCTCTCAGGATCCTGGGTACGCACACACACACACACGCGCCCGGTGTGAGTTTAAGCCACCAGGTCCAGGACTCTAACTGCGGTTGACTACATGGGAGTCCAGCAATGTAACCATTATGCCATCTGCTGGTCCCAGAACTCTGGACATCTTGATGGACAGAGAGCTTTCTCTTTTCCTGTATTTCTTCACTAAGATAAGAATATAAGAGCATAAGAGCACTTAATAAATAGAACTCAGTATTGACGTATTAAACAACAAATATCCATATTTCTGGTCTATGTTGTTGAAAAATTCTACTAGATACAGAATCTTCCAGAAAACACATTCCAGGGGAGATCTTCATCTTGCAAACCAGGTTTTACTGGGCTTTGGAAGTGAGGTCTGATGGGGCAGAAGAGGCAGGACAAAGAGAGTAGAAAGAGTAACTCTCAGTGGTGACATTGTAGGAATAATAAATGTCTCTTGAGGGAAGGGCTTTTTTAACTGTTATTATTAAACCTCTCAAACATAACCGTGTGAAGAGTTCCTGCCAAATTGCACCTACCTCTGCTGCTCAGATGATTTGGATAAGCTTTAGATAAATACCCCCGGCTCTATGGCGCTGATCCAACAGGAGCTGGAACTTCCAACACTTTGAGGTTTGCCCAGCACTAAGTAATTATCCCTGGAAATATTTACTGTTTATCTACCTTCAAATTTTAATGACTTAGATTCCACTGCATCCATTGTGATTCCAGGCACGGACAAAAGCTCCCCCAACTCTCCCTAATAAACCTAATATTGCACAGAGTAGTGCTTACGTTTTTATAAGTCTGTAGAGTCACTTCTTATGTTTGCTTGTCACCCCCTTCCAGCTTTTTTTTATTGTGACCAGGAGGTGCTTCGTAATGTGTTCCTGGGAAAGAAAAAATAGAATACTGCCCTACCTGGGTTATAGGTTCTATGTCCTAGCTTTGCTTTAAGACCTGCTGCTTTTTCTTTGCCCTCTGGGAACACAGTTTGTTTCTCTTGGCAAGGAGTGTGCTCACCTGCCGCACATTTTCTTTGAAGTCCACGAGTATTTCCATAGCATTTCCCTATCTGTGACTGTCCATGTCAACCCCATTCCAAGGTCACACTAAAGAACATGACTGGCATAGAAAAGGAGAAGGCACAGAGTCAAGAGACTTCTCTGGAGCTCAGTTTTCCTGTCAGTAATGGATGGGGTTTTGGCGAGACAAGCCCAGAGATTTCTCACTGCTCTTACAGCCTGCGATCAGCCTGTGATGTACAGTCCAGCGAATGTTAGCACCAGAGGACCAGCTCGCTGTTTAATCAACTGCAAAAGATGCTGATGGTCAGGAATGTTACACTTCAGGAGAGTTATCTACTCACCTCTCCACTGGGACACCCAGCAATGAAGGACTCACCAGGAGCCAGGCAGACTTCATCTTCCAGGGAAAACACAGCCCAAGGGAGGGCCATACTTCTCTCTCCCCACAAAGCAACACAATGAGATCACTTTGTTCTCCCATTCTGAAGCTACCCAGGGAGTCAGCAGATTCACAGGGCAGTAGTTTTCAGGTCCTCAGTCTTCATCTCCAACAGGCAAGTAAAGCAAGGAAAGGACTTTTCCAAAGGTCTAGCTACCAGCCATGAGCAGGGATATCTGGAGATTCACTCTTCCCACCACACTTCTTCCTGCTTAATGTTACACCAGGTTGATTTATACATTCGAATCAAAATATTTATATATATATATATATATTATTTTTTAGAGAGGTTTTTGCTATAGGGTGTGTGTGCTTGCGGGTGACAGCAAAAGAGTCCATTCTCCTCTTGGGATCTTTTTTTTTGGAGAGGTTTTCGCTATAGGGCGCATGCACTCACCAGACAGACAGAGAGAGATGTAGAGACAGAAAGCGAGGAATCACCCCCCAGGGGGGATGGTCACGCCACAATCCCTTCTCCTTCATTCTCCTCTCGGGATCTTGGGCACGCACGCACACACGTCCGGCATGAGTTCTAAGCCACCGGGTCCAGGACACGAACCGCGGTCGACTACGTGGGAGTCCAGCGACATAGCCATTATGCTAACTGTTGGTTGACCTCCTCTTGGGATCTTGAGCATGCATGCACATGCACCTAGTGTGAGTTTTAAGGTACTGGGTCTGGGATTCAAACCACGGTCAACTAACTGCATGGGAGTCTAGCAATGTAAACATTATGCCATCTGCTGATCCTCCAAATTATTATTTGAATGAGAGCCCAATAGCTTTACCTATGAAAGGAAATGTTTGATAAGATTTTAGTTCTTGATCTTTGTAGCAAGCATCTTCCCCTCTAGTGCAAAGTCACCAACTCTGTCAGGCATTAAAGCCAAAATCAGGTATCCCAGGAAGTGAAACATTCTACTCTTAGCTTAAAGTCCAAAGACTGAGATTTTAGATTTTCTCAGTAACTTGCTATGCATCCTTGAACAAACCTCTCCACTTCTCGGAACTCCAATAGGTTCAACTATCAAATCAACATATTAATAAAAATGCTAAGTAGGCATCTACTGGGTATCTGTTTAAGCAAGATGAAATGATACAAAGAACACAATGACATCTTTGTCTTCAACTGAGAATAAGACAAATACTGGTGATCGTGGCACAAACTCTAATGAGAGAAGCACAATGAAAAAGAGTATAAAGATTATCTACAAGTTAATATTTAGGAACGAGTAAAAAAGTGGTGGAATTTCACGGACAGACAGAGGTGTAAAATGAGTATTTCTGGTAAAAGAAACAACATGATCAAATATACAAAGCAGCAACTGGTAGATCAAGTTTGGGAAACACAGTGGTTTGGCTCAATTAGAGAATGGAGTGATAAAAGAGGAAAAAGTTGAGAACCGAAGATGGAAATTGAGGCCTGTCTGTAGAAGGCATTTATTTCACCTAGAGGTTATAATTCATTCTGGCAATGGGGAGCCATTAGATGCTTTGGAGTGAGGGAACAACACTAGCAAAGCTGTGCTTTAGGGACCTGAGTCTGCAATCATGTAGGCTATGTATGGAGGGTGAGGAAAGACTGGAGGCAAGAAAGCAGTCGGGAGGCTACCGTATTACCTCCCCAGAGCACTAAAATTAGGCACTGATTTAAGGCGGTGCAGAGCTCCCACAGTTGGTAGAATAAAGGAAAGAAGGAAAATAGATGTGAAAGCATGTCTTTCTTCCTTGGATGGGAAAAAGGTATAAAAGGCAGTGTTAAGAAAGGGAAAGGGGCTGAGATTTTGTAAGCTGATAATTTAGCTTGCCATAGCTCCACCGATGCTCACAAAGGACATGAGACTCCTGAGCCAGAGACAATGAACTTTATTCTCATAGTACAACAGGCAGCAGGAGTTCATGGTTGCCTCAGTTTCTCCTGCCCTGCAAGTTTTCAGGATAATACAGAGATGTGCCCTGGTGAGTGCAGCAAACACAATATTTTTGTGATATAGCTGAGGAACCCCAAACTGAGAAAACCTCCAGTCTCATCAGGGAATATTAGCAAATGTGCCCAACCTCTGCCCCAGAGTGAGAAGATAACCTTGTTATACTAGTCGGAAAAGAAATCCGCCCTTTCCTAGAGAGGACTCTCTCTCTCTTTCTCCCATGACTATTTTCTAAGCAAATAACCTTTAATAAAGATAGTCCTTACTGGCCGCAGCGGTGCAACAGTGATGCGCCTCTCTACCATGCTGAGGCCATGTGGGAAAGTTCTTGTTCTCATCCCAAAGTTTCCCTGTATACACTGGACATATGTACACATGCCTGGGATCCCAGCTGGCTGAAACCAAGGGTAGATCACCTCATGAACTTAAAAAAAAAAAAAAATCCTGGAAGAGCAGATGATGTAGCGGTTGCATCACTAGACTCCCACTTGGCCGACCATGGTTATAGTCCGAGACCCGGTGGCTTGAAAATCACACCAAGCATGTGTGCATGTATGCCCAAGATCTCATCTCCCCTGGAGGGTTATTTCTCACTTTCCTTCTCCCCATCTCTTTCTCTCTCTGTCTCTCTCTCTCTCTCTCCAGAGAGCACACATGCCTATGGCAAAAAAAATCTCTAAATAAAATTGTTTTTAAATCCTGAACAAAGCTATCATTATCTCTTGCTCAAAAAACGGGAAGAGGGACCAGCAGATAGTGTAATGATTATGTCACTGGACTCCCACATAGTCGACCACAGTTCACATCCCATACCCAGTGGCTTAAAACTCACACCAGCTTGTGTCCATGCATGCCCAAAATCCTGAGAGGAAAATGGAGAAGAAATTGCAGCATGGCTATCCCCCCTGAGGGATGATTTCTCACTTTCTGTCTTTCTGTCTCTCTCTGTCTCTCTGGCAAACACACACAATCTATAGAAAAAATCTTTCTATTAAAAAAAAAAAAAGATGGGCAGAAATTCTTCCTAGTCTTCCATAACACAAATGAATGCTTTCCATCTCTGTACCTGACTGAAGGGCTTCCATTTGAAAATAACCAGATATGTCAAACACTAGCAGGGCCACACAGGTGCCAAATAGAAAAGAAGGCTATGTCTCCCTTGCTTTACTGTGAACTATCAAGAAATAAACAAGGGACCAGCAGTTAGCGTAATGGCTATGTTGCTGGACTCCCACATAGTCAACCGCAGTTCTAGTCCTGGACCCAGAGGCTTAAACTCATGCCGGGTGCATGTGCATGCGTGCCCAAGATCCCAAGAGGAAAATGGAGGTGAAGGGATTGCAGTGTGGCCATCCCCCCAGGGGATGATTTCTTGCTTTCTTTTTGTCTGTCTTTCTGGGGAGTGCACACGCCCTATAGCAACAACCTCTCCAAAAAAAGAAAAAAGAAAAAGAAACAAAATTAGTGCTACGAGCTGGCCTATGATGTTGTCCATCTGTGAGAATACTTTTCTACCTTTAAAAAAAGGCTCTTTTAGAGGATTTTTTTTTCTGTTGATGAAGATTGAAATAGGATTTATAAGTTATCAATCCCAAGGAACCATCCAATGGGCAGGTCCTCCGTCTCAGTGCTTCATACTCAGCTCGATTGTTATTACTGTGTATATTTTTATCCTCTCGTAAGGTGAGAGTGCTGAAGAAGATGGTTTTGCATGTCTGTGTAAACATCATTTCTGCTTCCCAGGATGACAGAGAAGGGGGGAAACTCATAATGGCATTAACGTTTTTACTTACTGGGCACCTTTACCTGAAAAACCCAATTAATGCTTTGCCTGGGAAGTATTCATTTGTACTCTATGATACCCCTGAGAGGTATGGTAAGTATTATTAAATTCATCCCACAGTTTCACAATGGGGGTTATGAAACCGAATGTCAGGTCAAATGGGAAGGGTTCAGAAAGACACCAGCAAGTTAAAGAGTGAGTATTGAGATCCCCTCTCAAGTGCTACCCAGTCTCTTACTCCCCTAATGGGGAAAATTCCAACAACTAAGAATTATGAGACTAAATCCTCTATTAAATCTATTTTTTCCAAGTCCAAGACCAAAAGGTCTTATTTAGTGTTATTATTGGTTCTTTACCTCTCTACATTCACTTGGGTAAATTTAGTCTACTCCCAACATTTCATAAGTAGAGTTAATGCTATTTGTGAGGATTCCTTCCTCATTGCTCACTCTGTTTTTCTACATTATACCATTTCCTAAGGCCAATGCCGTCTGCCTAGCCTTCCAGGATGACTTATTTAGCCTTTGACCTATGCCTCTTATATGAATTACAAATATCTATAAAGCAACATGTATTAATTTCTTTCTAAACTAGAACTTTCTCTTTTTTTTAACCTTACTTATTTATTTTAATTTGACCCGGGGAGACAGAGAGAGATAGAGAGAGAGAGAGAGAGAGAAAGCAAGCAGCCAGGTCTGGAACTTAAACCTCGGTCAGCCACGTGGGAGTCCAGTGCCCTTAACCATCACACCACCTGCCAGCCCTACTAGAACTTTCTTGATGGCATGATTGATTTCCATTTCTTTTTCATATCCCTCAGGGCACCATGTTTGGTGCCAGATTCCATACAGTGAGTGTCTCAAGGAAGTTTAATGGAAAGAATAAACCATTTTACATTGTATGAATAAATGTCATCTCTTCCTGTGTTGTGGTTTCTGCAGAAAAATAGCATAACATCAGATGCTGTTATCTGGCAAGACATTTAGCTTGATTATTCATTTAATTCTAGAGCTTAAAATTCACAAGTATGGCTTTGAACAGTGCCAAGATATAGAACCTTGGAGAGATTTGTTCACAACAAATTGTTGATTATTGATTTATCTTCATGAGATTTCATGTAATCTCCCTTAACCTACCTGCTGGATCTCAGAACATGCTTTTTACTATCCCCATTTTAGAGGCAAGGAACATGAGGCTGCTATAGTATGAATGTCCCCCCAAATTCCTATGTTGGAAATTTAATTTCCAATGATCTCACAATACTGAGAAGTGGGAGCTTTTAGTAGGTGTGTAGGTTAGATTATAATAGACTAATGCCATTATCAAAGGCTTGACAGAAGATCTGAGCCTCTTTTTTTCCTTTCTACCTCCTACCCTATGAGGGCCCAGTAATCCTCCCCTCTGGAGGATACAACATTCAAAGCACCATCTATCATCATCAGACAATTGAACGTGTTGGCACCCTGTTCTTAGATTTCCCAATCTCTGAAATTGTGAGAAAGTTTATTTCTGTTCTTAATAATTTAGTCCCAGGTATTCTGCTAGAGCCACAACAACAGATTAAGATAGAAATCCACACAGAGCAGTGGAGTGTTGTATAATAAACACCTAAAAATAGGCAAGCAGCTTGGGGCCAGCAGATGGCATGGCTGGGGTGCTAGGCTCTCACATGACCAAGGATGGTTTAAGTCCCAGACTTAGCAGTTTGAAACTCATGCATGTACATGCATGCCCAAAATGGAGGGGAAGAGATCGTGGCATGGCCATCTCTCTGGGGCGGAGGTAGGGGGATGGAGGTGATTTCTCTTATGTCTCTCTGCCCCTCTGGCAAGTGCACACACCCTATAGCAAAGATCACTCTCAAAAAATTAAATTAAATTAAACAAAAATATGGAGGCAGTTTTCGAATAGAGGATGAAACAGTTGTGAAGTGAATGCTGGAAAAAGCCTGTATCGCCATAGCATTAAAGACAATTCTCTTGAGGGCTCAGAAAAAAGAAAAGCTACGGGGAAAACCTCATTCTTCTTAGAGATTACTTAAATGGTTGTAACAGTAAAGACTATTCTGATGAGGTCACTTCAGACAGAAATGAGAAATAAGGTATTAGAAACTGAAGGAAAGGCCATCCTTGTTACAAAGCATCAAAGACCTTGGCTGACTTGTGTCCCTATCCTAAGATTTTGTGGAAGGCAGAACTTAAGAATGATGAGCTAGGACATTTGGCAGAAGAAATCTCCAAGCATCGAAGTGATCAGGGTCATGCATGGCTTCTTTTAACTACATACAGTAAAATTTGAGAAGAGGGAAATGATTCAAAGGCAGAATTTAGAGGCAAGGAAAGTGAGGCTGCTATAGTATGAATATGTCCCCCAAAATTCCTATGTTGGAAATTTAATTTCCAATGATCTCAATGGGGAAACAGAATGTAAAAGATTTTTAAAATTCTCAGCCTGGCCATGTAAACAATAAAAAAAGGATATAAGCATGTTCAGGAGAGAAAAACAAGGGTGCAGTCAACCATTTGATGAGATTAATATAGCTAGAAGGAAAACAGGTGTTATTTATCAAAAGAATGAAAAAAATGACCCACCAAGACATTTGAAAGATTTTTTTTTAGAGGTTTTCGCTATAGGGCGTGTGCGCGCTCGCCAGACAGAGAGAGACACAGAGATAGAAAGCAAGAAATCACCCCCCCAGGGGGAATGGTCATGCCGCAATCCCTTCTCCTCCATTCTCCTCTTGGGATCTTGGGCACACACACATGCGCGCCCGGCATGAGTTCTAAGCCACCAGGTCTGGGATACAAACCGCGGTGGACTATGTGGGAATCCAGCGACATAGCCATTACGCTAACTGCTGGTTCCCGACATTTGAA
>NW_006207220.1:1658462-1660849 GCF_000334495.1 Tupaia belangeri chinensis
TTTTTTTTTAGAGGTTTTCGCTATAGGGCGTGTGCGCGCTCGCCAGACAGAGAGAGACACAGAGATAGAAAGCAAGAAATCACCCCCCCAGGGGGAATGGTCATGCCGCAATCCCTTCTCCTCCATTCTCCTCTTGGGATCTTGGGCACACACACATGCGCGCCCGGCATGAGTTCTAAGCCACCAGGTCTGGGATACAAACCGCGGTGGACTATGTGGGAATCCAGCGACATAGCCATTACGCTAACTGCTGGTTCCCGACATTTGAAAGATTTTTAAAGCTGCCATGCCTGTCATAGGATCAGAGTTCCAGGATCTGGAGGGCTAGAACAGTTTGGGAAGAAGTATTCTCAACCATTATGGGACCTTTGGGCTTACTACCCAAGACCATCTCCGACCTCTGCTCCCCAGATTCTCACACAGTGCTCCTTGGCCAGCCACATTGTGGCTCAAAGGAGCTTGAGCCACCACTCCAGAGGAAAGCAATGAACTTTGGCAGCATCCACCTGGCGCTAATTCTGGAGGTACCTGTGGTTCAATAGCTGTGGAGGTATAGTTGCAAAGGCTGCCTCAGAGAACTTCAAAGCCCCATAAGAGCATAACACATGGGTGAAGTCACCACAGCAAGCCCTACGAGGATAAGGGCCAGAAGAACTGGAGCTGCTTCAGAGAGTTCAGACCAGGGCAATACTTGGTAGAGCCATGAGGGCAGGGCTGTCCATGACACCCCAGACCTGTACAGTCACCAGCATGCAGTGACGACCTAGGAAATTCATAGGCATACAGTTTCAATGTGTGAGAACCAAAGTGTGGTCTACACCAAGCAGTGCCCCTGAGATTGGGGTTGCCGAAGGTCTTAAGGGCCCAGCTCCTACCCCAGTATGTCCACTAGATGAGACATAGAGTCAAAGATTATTCTCCACCTTTAAAATGTAACATTGTTGGGACCAGCAGTTAGTGTAATGGCTATGTCACTGGACTCCCATGTAGTCAACCGTGGTTTGAGTCCTGGACTCCGTAGCTTAAACTCATGCAGCGTGTGTGTGTGTGTGTGTGTGTGTGTGTGTGTGCGTGCCCAAGATCCCAAGAGGAGAATGGAGAAGTAGAGACTGCGGCGTGGCCATTCCCTCTGGGGGGTGATTTCTCACTTTCTATCTCTCTGTCTCTCTCTGTCTTCCTGGTGAGTGCATGAGCCCTATAACAAAAACCTCTAAAAAAAAAAAAAAAAGAAAAGTAACATTGTTGGGGACCAAACGATGGTGTAAAGTTTACGTCACTGGACTACCATGTACTAGTTGACCGTGGTTTGAGTCCCAGATCCAGCAGCTTAACACTCACACCAGGCATGTGTACGTGTGTGCACAAGATCCTGAGAGGAGATTGGAGAAGGAACTGCAGCTTGGCCATCACCCCCCACCCCCAGGGGATGATTTCTCACTTTCTGTCTCTCTGTTTCTGTCAAGTGCATGTACCCTATAGCAAAAATCTCTCTCGTAAAAAAAAATATATATACATATATGTATATATATCTAATGTTATTTTCCTTGGTAGGTTTTGGACTCAGGACCTGTTAATCTTTGCTTTTTCCCTACTGCTCCATTTTAGAAAGAGAGTGTCTGTCCTACACCTGTCTCACCATTGTATTTTGAAAATACATAGCTTTTTTGACTTCATAGTCTCACAGCTGAGGGCAATTTGCCACAGGATGAATCATGCTTTGAGTCTCACTCTTTTTTGATTTAGATATGGCTTTGGACTTTAAAATTGGCGCCAGAATGAATTAAGATTTTTGTAGGCTATTGAAGTAGATATATTTTACATGTGAAAAGGGCATAAATTTTGGGGAGGGGGGTAGGAACAAAAAGTTATGGTCTGAATATGTCCCCAAAATTCATGTGTTGGAAACTTAAACCCCAAGGCAACGAACACTATTAGGAGATGGAGCCTTTGGGAAAATATTGAGGTCATGAAGTCTCTGCCCTCATAAGTAGATGAATTCTATTTATAAAGACTCAATAGAATGTAGAATTGCACTCCTGATAAAGAGATGATCTAAGGTAAAGGGTTGTGCTAGTTTATTGTACATACTAAAACTAGTATTTAATACATGTTTTATTTCATTGAGAGTATATTTGATTTAAGGCTCAAAAAATAAAAATAAAATAAATAAGATGGAAGAACTTAACAGAAGGACCAGCAGATGGTGTAATGGCTATGTCACTGAACTCCCATGTAGTTGACTGTGGTTCAAGTCCCAGACCTGGTGGCTTAAACTTACACTGGGCACGTGGCGTGTGTGTCCAAGATCCCAAGAGGAGAATGGAGAAGAGGGGATTATGGCATGGCCATCTCCCCAGGGGGTGATTTCTCACTTTCTGTCTCTCTGT
>NW_006207220.1:1660880-1662570 GCF_000334495.1 Tupaia belangeri chinensis
CTATCTTTCTGGCGGACCCCCCCTATAGCAAAAATCTCCAAAAAAAAAAAAAAAAAAGAGCTTAACAAAGAGTTTGCCCTTCAACCTTTTGCCATGTAAGGACATAGTGTTCCTTCCCTCCAGAGGAAAGAACATTCAAAGTGCCATCTTGGAAGCAGTGACCAGATTCTAATCAGATACTAAATATGCCAAAGCTTTGATCTTGGACTTCCCAAACTCCAGAAATCAGCAAAAACAAGTTTCAGTTCTTTTTTTTTTTTAAGTTTTTATTTTATTTCTTCCATGAGAGAAAGAGAGACCTGGAAAGAGGGAGAAATAGACAAGTACCCTCAACAGGATCTTCACCTGGTGCCACCCTCACCCTCAGTCAGTCCAGATCATGGACATGTTCATGCACGCCCAGTCAGTACAGAGACGTCTGATTGCCAACCTGGGACCGTCCTATGTGTGTTCAGCATCACAAAACAATGTACTGCCACTCTGCCATCACTGCTGCCCAAAATTTTATTCTTTATAAATTACCCAGTCACAAGCATTATTTTACAGCAACAGAAATAGACTAAGAGTCTAAAATAAGCTAAATGAGCTACCCAATTGTGATAAGCTAGGATAGGTCTCAAGTATCCTATTCTAAATCTAGGACTATTCTTTCTTCACTATAAATTTTAAACATCTACTATTTTTTTCTTTGAAAATTGTATTCAGACTTTATTTCTCAGTAAATGAGCATTTATTTACTGCCTACTTTGTACTTGAACACTAGGTATGGAGAAAGAAATCAAGCAAGCATTGCCCCTGCCCTGATGAGCTCAGTCTGACTGGGGAGACCAATAAGTAAATCAGTAACTTTGGCATATTGGTTGCTAATTAGTTTGTACCCAAGTGGGGTATGAACTTAGAGAAGGAAGATTCCAACTTGATATGGGGAACAGGAGCTTGAGGCAGAAAAGGAAAATGAATAGGTATTCCAGGAAAAGGGTAAGTCCATGAAATGGTTGGAATACATGATATATGAGGTAGCTATGAAGCCAGAGATGACCAGAAACCAATCATGGAGGACCTTGCCTGCCAAGTAAGGAGTTCAAAATGTATTCTGATAAATCAGATCTATTGGGCCAGGCACCTTGAAGACATTAAATATTAATCAGTCTGTGCCTATGGATGGTAAGAGGGAAGATGGTGGTATAATTTGAAATAGGAGACCATGAGAAGCTTCTACTTGATTAAAATTAGGGAGTAAAGACCTGAATTAAATTCAGAATAAGGGATTAAATCACAAGATATCAAGGAAGTAAATACTGAAGAATTTAATGGGGAAAGATATATGAAACAGAAGAAAAATAAATGACTCCCAGATATGGCTTGGGTATCTGGGTGAATGATGATATCATTTAGAAGAATGAGAAAGACTGGGGTAGTAATGAGTTTCTTTTAGGCACATTGCATTTGAGTTTGTCGGGGGCTAAAGGGAGTTGTCTGACTTACAAACAGCTAAAAAGATAACTTGCACTCAGCACAAAGGTCTTGCTTAGAGTATTTGTTTTCAAAGTCATCATATAGTTGGTAGTCCCTGCTATGAGCTTGGAAGAGGTGACTTAGGAAAAATATTTAGAATTATTAATAGAAGAATAAAGGAATCAAGGAACAGAGATGAAGACTAAGAGGTAACTTTTATAGAAAGCACAGCTGG
>NW_006207220.1:1662657-1668860 GCF_000334495.1 Tupaia belangeri chinensis
TTCCTCAAATGGAGACCAGAAAACAAACACCCTAAGGCACCCACTATATGTGATCATTGGAATTCTCTCCTATGCACTTAGAGGGGTACTAGCTATGTACCTTCAATGAGAGGATTGAGAAAATAGTCCTCAAACTGTTCTCTGTGTTCTGCCTCAGGTGAAATGCCTGGTTGAGAAAGACCACTAGGCAGATGGAAAGAAACCAGCAAACAATAGCACCACAGAAATGAAGATAGTCATTGCCAAATACCACAAAGAGGTTTAAAAGCAAAGGGCAGAAAGTATCCACTGGACTTGAAAAGAGTTAGCAGGAGCAATTTCAGTGTTCGGGAGAGGCAGGGACATTGTATGGGTAGAGGAGTAAATGTGTTCTGATAAACAGCCTGTTCTAAAAATGCTAAAAAAACAGTGTCTGCTTTTGAAGAAAATTGGCTATTAGGGAAAAGAAAGAAATTGGAATATGGTTTGTAGAGAATATAAGATTGGTTATGTTCATACGCTGAAGAGAAAGAACATGTATGATGGAGGTGGTGAATGAGAAGACCATAAAGTGGATGCTAGCAAGATGAGGTTCACAAGGGAGTGATGGAGAATGGAATCCAAAGACAGGCTAAAATATTACCCTTGGCCAGGAGAAAGAATTTCTCTTTCTCTGATATAGGGAGCAAGAAGAAAATTTATATGAAGGCGATAAGCTTGTAATTTCACGAGAGGCGATTGATGGAGCTAGAATGATGGAATTCATCTTCTCGGTTAAGTAGTTAAGGTCTTCCACTGAGTGTAAAAAGAAACATGAAAGAACTGGGCATTTTCAGAAAGGGGTAAAATTGTGTAAGAGCCACAGAGGGAAACTGGACAAAGGATATAATTCAAAAACCATGGAAGTATGGTCAAGCTATGTGGGGGATCCAATTTATGTTAAAAGCCCCTAGAAATGTAGCTGTGTTACGTTTCAGCCACTGTTTGTGATGGATGGAGTACATGCAACCACTGACACTCTCTCACCCGAGCCCTTGGGATTCAGAGACACACATTTGTAAGAGAAAAGGCCAAGTTCAACACAATCATGCTCAGCTGTGAAAGATATTGTTCCTAGGATATTTTTAATGAAGACCGAGTTCCCTAACTTAGCCTCAGCAGCACAGTGCTCTACCCTCCTTCACTAACAAGCCCAGGAAAACTAGTTTCTCTCCAGTTAACATTCTCAAATGCGCATCATTTGAAAATGTTAGCTCTTCAACAGCCAGTCACATAAACCCAAATGTACTGGTATATTATCTACAATGCTATCAAATGAAATAGAGTCCTTAAGTTAAAGAGACTCAGCAGCTATTTAAGAACACACCTACCCTCCTCTTTAACTTGGCCCCTTGAACAGTCCTAACGTTACGGTGGTGCCCTAAGTCAAAGATTAAAAAGTAGTGGGAAGTATTTTTCTATGTCTATGTTGGTCCATAGACTTCTATCCTTGAATTTATGATAGTCAGCACACTGTGACATAAATGAAAAGGTGTGGCATTCAAATAACCAATATGTGCTCATGACCTATCTACTACATGCCAAGTACTATGCTAGGTGCTCAGAACACACCCATCTATAAAATAGACAGTCCCTGTAATTGTGAACCTTACATTCTTGTGTGAAGAAAGGCAATCTAGTTGATGTTAAAGTCATTAATAAAGGGGTTAGTGAGAGACAAAGAGGGTTTCCATTGGAAAGTCAACATGAGAAATACAAGTACACTTGAACTAGGATTGCAAGCTAGCATCCCTTACCCCCTTTTTTGACATAATGAGTGATGATATTAGATGACGTGCTGGCCATGAAAGCTTTCTTCATCCTTCTTATTCTTATATCAAGCCCAAAGAGGAAGTTTAAGCCATGGATTGGATGATACCATCTTATATATTTGTAGTGAAAATAGGATATATCCCAACCTAAGAAATAGACTCCTGTACTCAGAAAGAATTTTAGTTTCATTTCCTTTTAGTTTTTGGAATTCTCATATAGCATTCTCAACTAAGTAGTTATCCAGCCTCTGATTATGTAGTCCTAATAATGGGCAACTCACTACCCCAAAGACGGCCTTCCTTATCTTAACACGAACTTCTTTATGTTTGAATGGGATTCTGTCTTTACGCAGCATCTGCTCACTTATCCCTAAACTTAAAAGGCATGGACACTTTTGCTACACAAAACAAATTAACAGGATTTGCATGTAGGTGATACAATTTACTCAAATCATTGGCACAGCTCTTAATCTTGAACTTACACATATTTCCAGGAGATGCCAAGAGTATGCATGCCCACTACTACTGTCGGGGAGGAAGGAACATACCACGTATATGTATGCTGAAAAACCAGTCATTTATAAAGAAAAGTTGGAAATTGGAGCTATTGAAGAAAAAAAAAAAACTATTGATTGTCAGAAAATTACACAGCATATTTTTCTATGTAAAAAATGTGTCATTATTTTCTCCATAAACCAATGGATGTTCTCATCAATTTAACAACTTGAAAGATGTGAGCTGTCCTGGGACCCACTTTCCTTTTGTCTCTTCTTTCCTGTATTTAGTTCTCTATTCAATCAACCAACACATATCAGTTATCTACTTCTTACACGTCAGGTGAGGGCCATCACCTCATTCTCCTGTCCTGTGAAGATTCAGTTTTACAACAGGAGGAGGAACTTATTTTTGCATTCCAGGCTCATGCTGTATATTCTAACTCAGTTGCTAGATGTCCACATTGGAGTAAAATGATGCCTGTTCTACATTTGGCACAGTCCCTTGAGAGCCATGAGGCATAAAGGATATGGCCTAGAATACTCTGTAGACATTCCTGTGTCCTGTCAGCAAGTTCTAAACTACATCCTTCCAAAGTCTATGTTCTCCCTTAAGCAAATCTTTGATTTTGGGGAATGCAAAGTAATTTTGAATCCAGAGCAGTACCTCCCAACTCCAATTTTTCCACAGCCCAGCTTTTCATGGGCTTAATTCTAAAGACTAAATGAACACAGAAAGAAGTCTTAACTGAAAACTCCACAAGCCAATGGAAGGCAGGACTGTGCACAGCCCAGAGTAGAGCTAAAGATAATGGGTGCATTCTCCCCCATTTTGCCTCAGAGACCACACATAAGTGGCCTGTGGACCCTAATGCACTCACCACACTGGCAGAAAAGCCAGGAGCTAATGCAAGTAGGAACTATTGATAGTTTCTTCTACTGGTCTTAGGGTCTGGTGGGTGGGGTGGGAGCAGTGACTATTGATTGTCAGAAAATACACAGCATATTTTTCTATGTAAAAAATGTGTCATTATTTTCTCCATAAACCAATGGATGTTCTCATCAATTTAACAACTTGAAAGATGTGAGCTGTCCTGGGACCCACTTTCCTTTTGTCTCTTCTTTCCTGTATTTAGTTCTCTATTCAATCAACCAACACATATCAGTTATCTACTTCTTACACGTCAGGTGAGGGCCATCACCTCATTCTCCTGTCCTGTGAAGATTCAGTTTTACAACAGGAGGAGGAACTTATTTTTGCATTCCAGGCTCATGCTGTATATTCTAACTCAGTTGCTAGATGTCCACATTGGAGTAAAATGATGCCTGTTCTACATTTGGCACAGTCCCTTGAGAGCCATGAGGCATAAAGGATATGGCCTAGAATACTCTGTAGACATTCCTGTGTCCTGTCAGCAAGTTCTAAACTACATCCTTCCAAAGTCTATGTTCTCCCTTAAGCAAATCTTTGATTTTGGGGAATGCAAAGTAATTTTGAATCCAGAGCAGTACCTCCCAACTCCAATTTTTCCACAGCCCAGCTTTTCATGGGCTTAATTCTAAAGACTAAATGAACACAGAAAGAAGTCTTAACTGAAAACTCCACAAGCCAATGGAAGGCAGGACTGTGCACAGCCCAGAGTAGAGCTAAAGATAATGGGTGCATTCTCCCCCATTTTGCCTCAGAGACCACACATAAGTGGCCTGTGGACCCTAATGCACTCACCACACTGGCAGAAAAGCCAGGAGCTAATGCAAGTAGGAACTATTGATAGTTTCTTCTACTGGTCTTAGGGTCTGGTGGGTGGGGTGGGAGCAGTGACACTGCAGAGCGCCCCCTTTTGGTGGCTGTGGGGAGTTTAAGGAAGAAACAGCCTGGCAGGAGGTACTTGTCCCTGGGCACTAGAAGAACTAGTGAAGCAACATCCATCAGCAAACAAACACAACAGAGCTTCGGCTCTGAGCATCACAAAGGGCATGCAGAAGGGAGAAATGGCAGATGCCAGATAATAGCTGACCAGATTTCTTTGTTAGCACATATGGGACTCTCCCTGGGGACCCCCTGAAATAGCTACAAGGGCCTTGCTGGGAGCTGGAGACATACATTAGCAGGTGCAGATGAAAAGAATTGCAATATGGGCTTTTTACCAATAATGCTTCATTCCACAGAAAGAATGAAGGAGTATGGGGAAGATAAGATGACAGATTCAACATAATCACAGACAGTTGAGGCTAGATGGGAACACAGAAATCACCCAGTAAAAAATCTTTATAACGTAAATGGGCAAACTAAAACCCAGAACAGGGGAGAGACAGAGATAAGATCACACTGACAAAGAAGCAGCAGGAGAATGGAAACTCATGTCTAGTACAGCCCGTCCCCGTTTCTGTGTGGGTTTCCGATCTCCAGCTACACTGTAAACCTGTGTTGCTCTGAATGACGAGCATGCTCGGCCTCGTATCACAGATGTTCGCTACATATGTGTAGACTGATGACTTGGACAGCCAAGCTGATCGTTAATTTCTGTGTTTGCATTTTTGACAGACCTTTGGAAGAAGAGAGAGTGGACGAAGGTCAGCAAGAGGCTGAGTTGTGCAAGGCCTTCGTACCCTGCCGGAGCCTATTTGCCTGTCCTCTGTCTGCGGGAGTGCTTGGGGAACAGGAGGAGGCAGCCCACAAGGTTCATAGAGTGCACAGAGATGTGCAGTGTGTGTGTGATGTGATTTTCATAATCTGTGCTTCTACGCAATGCCTGTACATTTCTGATAGACTTGGAAAGAAGGGAGGGAGGCTCTGGGCTAAGGAATAGGCTCTGTAGAGAGAACGCCTGGAATGCAGGTAATAAAAAAGCAATTGATAATGCTTCCCACAAACAGACACCAGCAAGCCTGCGCCACCGCCATAGCCATAAAACACCCACGCCTGCCATAACCCATAACCAGCTCCGCACGACTCACCCGCCTGCCTGTCTGCCTGCTGCATCGCGCTGCACCAAGCTGCCACACCGCAGAGCACGTCACAGGCTCCCCGGAGAGCACTGCTGTCCAGAGTCAAGAACTTGATTACCTTCCTCCTCCTCCTCACCACCAAGGATGTGTCCCACCTGCTGTGAATGGAGGAGGAGGGAGACTCTGAAATGGTCTGTCACCTTTACCAGGTTTCCAGGACAACACCATGGAGATGGGGACATTTGAATTCCCTACCATCATCTCTCAGTGCTCTGTCCTTTCTCACACAGCCAGCTCCACGTCCCCCCATACCCTCTCTGAGGCCTGAACCACTGCTCTCTCTTGAGGGCTGCTCCCAGCAGGCCTGCCTTCACACCATTCTGCACCCTCCTGCACCCTCCCACACAGTCAGCTGCAGCAGTTGAGAACTATTCAGAATATCCAGTTTTACTTTTACACCTGAGAGACGTGCATTTTGCTAAGGGTCTTACTTGTATTACCTTAACTATCACAACGAATTTGTGACATAGATACTATTGCTAAGACATTCGCTTTGCAAAAGTGTCACCCAGCTAGAAAGAGTAAGAACCAAAGATAAAACCATTGGCCAGTGCCCTTTTAGGCAATTTGCTATAGGCTTACATTTTTTAATCAGCACCACCATCACATTCAGGAAAAGGTTAATGGTGGGATTTTAAGTATATACAAGGGAACTGAAAGGATCTATTGCCCAAGCGGGGGAGGGTGGGAATCCCCAGCCCTCAAACTTATCTCCTTCTATTACCTACTCCACTGTGAGGCAAACCCATATTCTCCATCACCCTACAAAGGTACTTGTCCAAAGTGGGGAGATTAATGTCTCTGTACTGACTGACATGCATGGCATTCCCTTTTGAAAAAACAATGTAATACACTGTAAAGTTATATGTAATCCAATGTAATATAAAGAAGATTATGATGATAATAAAAA
>NW_006207220.1:1668983-1689694 GCF_000334495.1 Tupaia belangeri chinensis
AATAAAAAAAAAATTTTGTTAAAAAAAAAAATTTAAAAAAAAAAAAAAAAAGGTACTTGTCCAAGACACATTTCTTCCCATGGAAATGGTCTTCTCCGCTTCATGAAACTGCACTGTGTTTGCATAACACTTGGCACTCCTTTGGCATATTCTCCCATTCAGATCTCAAACTGATCCTGTGACACAGCCAGGGTAGGGCTTGGACCAAACTCACAGATGTAGAAAGGGTAAAGGAGTAAAACAGGGTAAAGCAGTAAAACAGGGTAAAGGTGAACAATGTCTAGCTCATAAACAACACTGCCAGTTAGAGCCCAGGTTTTGGAATTCCTTACCAGTACTTTTCTCTACCACATCCAGGTTATGTCTGAGAATCTCATCTAGGAACGAAGACATCTCACAAGTCAATCAACACACAAATTGACTTCAACTGGGAACCACTTGGCAACAGCTAATGAAATCGTTCTGTTTCCTGCATCTTGTTGAATAAGTCAGACACCAGTGCAGTGAATTACCCTGGTCTATTCGCCCCAGTCCCTACCCAGGGAGGTGGTGCAGAGGAAGAAACAAAGTCTTCTCACAACGAGAGAGAGCCGTTTACAAGATGTCCTCAGAGGGAGCAGAGGACCACAACACCTTCATTAAAATAAAAATGTAAACAGCTGCCTAGCCTTTTGAAAACACTTCCCACTGGGAGAAGTGATGGCAAACAGAAAATGCAGCCAAAGGAGAGAACATGAAAATGAACAGGAGGCAGCTGCCCCAGGACAGGGCACAAGGATGTCAATTAAGAGTTTCAGGTCCCCTGGTGGTTGCTTTCAACTTATAAAATAAAATGTAAATACCTCTCTCTAGTTTCAGGACTCTCCCTATCTTAGTCACAAGCCACCTTTCTGGTTTTCTTTCTTATTACTCCCCTGCTTATTCTCTAGGCTCCAACCAAAAATGACAGTTGTTCCCTGCACACTTTAAGGCTGCAGGTTGCACTCTCAAGTGCCCAAAAGGCCCAACCAGCAAAGTGATAGTGTAAAAGCAGCAAGGTGTGAGACAAAGTACAAGGCGGGACCAGCAGATGGTGTAATGGTTACGTCGCTGGACTCCCACATAGTTGACCACAGATCATTAAAACTCCCACGGGGTGCATGTGTGTGCATGGCCAAGATCCCGAGAAAAGACTGGAGAAGAAGGGATTGTGGCATGGCTATCCCTTAAGGGGTGATTTCTCACTTTATCTCTGTCTCTGGTGAGCACACATACCCTATAGCAACAATCTCTCAAAAAAAAAAAAAGTATATATATATGAGGCAATTTTTAAAATTTACTTCTTTTATTTATTCTTTTCTTCCAGAATGAATACATTGTCTATTGGCCTAGTCAAAATTATTACCATATATACTTTCCGTATATAGCTTTCCATTTTGTGCCTATTTCCCCATTTTTATGCGTATTAAATGTTTTCCTCCCCTTCTCATTCCCCTCTCCCTTCCCCCCATGAGGTGTATTTATAATAATCACTGATCCTCAGAAAACCAATAGGGAGTGATGAGCCCAGAGACAAACTAAAATGCTTCTGTCCCATCTAAAGGGCATAAAAGATGTCCAACTCCGGTCACTCAACTACCCAGCTTGAATATAGACGAAAGGTTGCCAGAACTTTAGAAAGAAGGAAACCTAGCAATGCAGGTATCTACATGAATATCCTGACCATCAAATTTAGGTAACTGATGTGCAACTACAGGCGGAACAACACACCACCTAGGATCAGAGCTAGCCCAACAGTCTAAAGCTTATAACTGAACTTCTAACTACACAACTTTACTACTACATGGTGAAAGACAGTTTCCCCATCTTCGCTGACTCTTGAAAGCTACCCAGCTATAATCTGAGAAAGTAATACAATACCAAGAAAAATGTCCCATGGTTGCAGTTTTCTAACATATGTTAGGGGGAAAAAAAAAAGATATAAAACTAGGTAAAAGAGGTAAGCCAAGTGAATACCATAGGTCTAATCATCTTTATCATGCTAATAATGTGAAGTGATAAAATGATCATTAGTGTTAAGGAAGGTGGGAAGGCAGCTGGGCCCCAGGGTGGAGGGCTGGGCTCTAGTCCTGGCTCTGTCACTTACCAGCCGTGTTCCCTACTCGGATTACTTCACACCTGAGATGACTGTTCTTCATCTGAAAAAACAGAGATTATGATGTCTACCTGATTGCTTTCAGAGTTCTTGTGAGAATCAAATTAATGACTGAAAATATGTAAACAGGCTTTTGGAGTCTCCAAGGGATAAGGAATTATTATTAAAGTAATATTATGAGATTAATAAAAATTTGAATAAGAAAAAATACTATCCACTCCACTACAATTAAATTGTGTATTTATTTCCTGAATTTAGTAAAGTATATATATATATATTTTTTTTTTTAATGTGCATGCCTTTTGGCCTAGAAATTTCACTACTAAAACTAGCTTAAGGAGGTCATGTGTGATTACATCATCTACATCATTTAAAATGTTTCTATAGTGGAAACACTTTAAACATTCAACTCTAGAGACTTGGTTAAATATACAATGGTATTTCCAAGAGTTAAATATAAATACCACCTGGTCACTAAAATGTCTAAAACCATTTAATGGGATGGAAAGAAATTTTTAATGTGTTTTGATGTAAAAATAATTTTTAAAAAATATTTGCCAGAGGGTGCATGTGCTAACGAGAAACAGAGAGAAAAAGAGTGAGAGGAGAAAAAGCACTTCCCCCTAGGGCATGGTCATGCTAAAACCCCTTCTCCTCCATTTCTCTATAGTGTTGAAATTTGGGGCACATACTCAGACATGTATTTTCTTTTTAGAAAACAATATGGTATGAAATACTATCACCATTCCCCATTTTTAGTTGAAGAAACTGAGAATCAGAGAAGTAAAGTAACTTGCCAGAGATGTCAGAGCTTGGGGCTGGCAGACAGCATAGTGGTTAAGGCAACTAGACTCCCACATGGCTGACCGCAGTTCAAGTCCCAGAACTGGCAGCTTGCTTTCTCACTTTCCTTCTCTCTCTCTGTCTCTCTCTGGTCAACTTCAAGGGAACCAGCAGTTAGTGTAATGGCTATGTCGCTGGACTCACACGTAGTCGACCGCAGTTCACGTCCCGGACCCATTGGCTTAAAACCCACACTGGGCGCGTGTGCGTGCATGCCCAAGATCCCGAGAGGGGAATGGAGAAGGGATTGCGGCGTGGCCATCCCCTCTGGGGGGTGATTTCTCGCTTTCTGTCTCTCTGTCTCTCTCTCTGTCTGTCTGACGAGCACACGCACCCTATAGTGAAAAACCTCTAAAATAATTAATTAATTAATTAATGACAATGAATAAAATTAAAAATTAAAAAAAAAAACATGGCAGAGCTTAACTCCCAGAGTGGAGTTGGGATTTCAACCCATGTTTCTGGTTCTGCAGATCTAATTCTTATAACCACTACAATATCCTGCCTTGAATACATGACAAACCTACTTATAATCATTGTCCATGTGAGGTTACAAATTAAATGAATGGAAAAATTAGTAGCTGAAATTTTCCTTTATCACTGTGTATGAAACACTTATTATAAGACCACAAGCACTCCCATTGAAGAACAAGGCATCAGTAACTACTGTCCCTAGGAAATAGGAAACACTTACTTAAATGTAATATAGTGCAAAGATATGCAAAGATATTGGCCTAAAAGTCATTAAACTAAGGTTCAAGTCCTGGCTCTTCTTTCAACTCACTGAGGGACTTTGTGTTCCAGTTCATTTTTATGGTAAAAATGAATTCAATTGCTGCTAGGATCCTTATCACAAAATAGCCTAATCATTTCAGTTTCCACCCTGGTCTTCTCTAGCCAGTTCTCCACTCAGCGACCCCGAACCAGATTGTGTCATTCTTTTCAAAAACCTTCTGTGGATTCCTTTATACATTGAATAAAGACAAAGATGGCTAAAATATCATCCATGCAGTCAAGCCTCTGCCCAACCTCTCCAACCTGTAGCTCCATGGAACCACATTGTCTCCTTCACTCCTGCAAAGGCAGGTCAGCTGTTATACCTGCTGTTTGTTCTTCCTCAAACATCCCCCTCTTCCAACCACCAATCCCAAATCGCACACCAGGTAAACTACTCAGGCATCAGACCTCAAAATAAAAGTCTGTCCTCTGAGAGGCCTTCAATTGCTCCATTCTATAAAAGGATCCATGTTTTTCTCTTTCGTACCCTATATTTCTCTCTGTAGTACATCATAGTTGTAATTACATAGATCCCTGAGTGGTTAAATGACGTCTGCTCAAAGATAGTCCGCCTGACTGACATACTCCATGGAAGACAGGGCCATATCTGCTTTGTTTACCAGGTTCTCTCCAGCACGTGTCTTTGCCTGACTTAAGCAAGTGCTCACTGCTCAGTATTTAATTAACTATTTCATGTCTAGAAGTTGTGCTTGTTGTGAGTTGCTAGAACATATAGGTGATGACAGGCGTAGAATGAGCAGCTGGTCTAGGGGACAAAGAAGAGGTGCTAGCAGATAGAGAGGCTTGACTCAAGAACTGAGAATAACAAGACTAAGAGCTAAGTCGGGAAAAGTCTGCAAGGGTGCATTTGAAGAGCTGGGTTGGACACTGTGTGAATCCGAAGGGGAGGGTGGACATGCTCTGTTTTGGCAAAGCTGAATGCTTCCACCTGCTCCCAGCACTGCACCCACCCAGACGGGCATCTGCTTTTCTGGAATGCAGTCGGCATTGGCAGGCAGCGCCCCCACGTTGCATTTCACTCTCATCGTGCTGCACTGCAGCTGCTGTGGTCTGCTGTGCCGAGCTCTGGCAGGAGGAAGACATCCCACTCCAACTGTCTTCTCTGCAGTGCCAGGAATTTTCACCCTGAGATGGGACCCACAAAACAATAGCTGCTTGTTCTCGCTGTCACTCCTCTTAGTAACAACACTATTTCAATACAGCAAACGGCGCTGGGATGCACTGACCCAGCCACAGAAAACCTTTCTCATAACTCCAGGGACAGAGCAGCAGCAAGGGAGAGACTATGGCCTTATCCTTTATATGACAGCAGGAGGTTAATACCCAAGTGAGGGGAGACACGTGCTCCAAATGCTATTTCTACCTGAGAAACCATTTCATGTATTCTTCCACGCAATGTTTACAATTGCTTATCACAGTTCCGGATGACTGCAATGTATGAATGATACAAACATGGTACTTGCTAACCGTTTCTTCGTATCGAACCCCTAGTGGGCATTTGACCATTTATAAAGTACCATTGCACTCTTTTCCTTTTGAGTTTCAGCAACCCTGTGAGACCAACAGGACACTGTATTAGTTTCCTGAGGATGGTGTAACAAATTATCATAAATTCAGTACCATAAAACAGCACAGCTTTTTTCTCCCCATAGTTCTGGAGGTCAGAAGCCTAAAATCCAGCAAGGCTAGACTGCCTTTGGGATCTCTAGGTAAGAATCTGTTCCTTGCCTCTTCCAGCTTCTGGTGGCTACCAGCATTCCTGGGCTTGGTCCTGCAGCACCCTAATCACTACCCTACCTCCATCTTCACAGCACCTTGTACTCCGTCAAGCCTCACTCTGCCTATTTCTCGTAAGACACTTATGATAGCACTTAGGGTCCACCTGGATAATCCAGAATGATCTCCTCAATATCTTCAATTACATCTTGCACAGGGTACAGAGATTTTTGGGTTTTTTTGATGGTGGGGAGGAGGGAGTGAGCATTTTTTAGCCTATCACAGACTTGAATGATAGTTATCATTTTACAGATAAGCAAATCAAGGTTAGAGGATTTGCCCAGAGTCCATAGCTGCTGACATGCAACACAGAAACCAACTTTGAACACTGAAATTACAACGCTTTAATTCCATTATGTGACTTCCCAAATGTCCCTCTGAAAAAGAGAAAGGAAAAACTCTCCCCAGTTCTTGAAAACTATTTAATCTATGCAGGGAGTTCTGGAATAGTCCAAATGGACTCAAAGTCAAGTGAGTTGCCCGAGGCTGCCTAACCAGTTGGTGAGGAGCCACTTTGGGAACCAAGCCCTGGAAAGGGATTGGATGGAGACGACTTCACAGAGTTGTGAAGTCTCCCCACTCTGTCATTTTGGGGGGGTCATCCCTGCCATAGTTCTTCAGCTGATTTTTCCGGAAGCAGCAAGCTGTAAGTCAAACCTTAGAAACAGATGTCTATGAAGTGGCAGGAAGAAGAGGACAGCATCCATTTGAGAAAGGTAGAAACATGAGGCCTGGGCAGGAAGCAGGGTCAGAGTGACTGAACTGTATATTTGTGTAAATTCCACGGGAAGAAGTTGTCCTTCATTGGGACACTCTGCATTGTCTGTAGGATGACATACTTCCACCTTACCCACCTTCTCTGATCCTAACTTTGAGAACTATTTTACAGCTCTGTAAGTTGTTAAATGGCATTGTGAAATAATTATTGGCTATAGACATGCAACTGAGTTGTGTGCCCAGTGAGAGAACCCTCCCCATCCTGTGGAAAACTAGTTTTGTCTTCATTTGCGAACATATTTCAATACCCCTGATCTATAAATGCACCTGTTGTTCGGATTCTCCTTAATACATCTTTATGTTTATATCTACATGAGAGTCATAATTTTATCTTTATTTTTATTTACCTTTTAATGGTTCATAGGTGAGTTCTGCATTGTCAGAGCCAGAAACTATTTTCAACCTCATCAGGCTCTACATGGGGCTTTTTGATGACATGATAAGGCCCACAGAAGGGACATGATCTGTCTGAGGACCCACTGGGTACAGTGGCAGAACTAAGAACCATATGTGACACCAGGTTAAATCTCATAGACCTGGATTCTTATCCTAGCTTGCCCATAATCAGCAAGTAACTCAGGCAAGTCACTTACCTGGGAAAGTCTTTAGACCTAACTTAACTGACAACACTCACTATGCTGGGTTGCATCAAGGATGAAATGAGAATCACGCATGTAAAAAAGAAAGAATCTGACAGTGAAAAATGCTCAGCAAAGGTCAGATATTAGGACTGTTACACAGTCCTGAGGTGGCAAGAGAAGAAGGACTGTGAAGTAAATTTTACCTTTGTCTTTTTCATTTTTTAATTTATATATTTTTAAATTTTTTAATTTAATTAATTTATTTATTTACCAGTAGGCACATATATCTACCAGACAGAAAAAGAAAGAGAAAGCATCTCCCAATGGGGCATGTTCACACCACAACCCATTTTCCTCCATTTCTCCATCCCTTCAGGATTTGGGGCATGCATATACATGTGCCTGGTGAATTTTTTAAGACTCCTAGGCTAGGATTTGAACTGCAGTCTGCCACAAAGGATCTGGCTTTCTGTGCACAGCACTTAACCACGATGCTACAGGGTCAGCCCTACCTTTTTCTTATATATTATCATCTCATTATATATCATTATATGTATATATATATATATATTATATATATATATATATAATATATATTCTTAATAGGAAGGCAAATCTATTGAAGGTAGGGATTATCATCTTCTCTTAGACACTTCTACTTTAAGTTTATTTATTTCTTCCATGAGAGAGACAGAGAAAGAGGCAGACAATCAGGCACTCCAAAGGGGTCCTCACACCACGATCTATCCCCAGCCTCACCAGCCCAGATCATGGGTACACTTAACCCTGGCAAGCTCAGGGAGGTCCTGAGGACCTTCCTCATGTGCGTCCAGTTGTTCTCCACTGTCCTATCACCTGGCCACAGATAAATACTTCCTAAATGCTTGGGCACTGAGCTAAGTGTTCTTGTTGCATCATCTCATTGAATTCGCACAAAACCCAAGGGAATAGGTAATAATATTTGGTTTCTATGACAAAGATATATTTCTAGTTTCATATTTAGTATCCATTACTCACTTCATTACTAAATAAACTCCAGTTTTATTAGGAGCTGAAAAATACTCAGAGGAAACATTGTATCTCTCTACGTCTCTTGATATCCACATGGATTTTTCTGGCCAAAAAGATGTAAGTGAAAGTTTGTGAGCATCACTTTTGAGAAACATTCTTTAAAAGAGGAATGACCTAGTTAACAGGTCAGACATTCTTCCCCTCTATGTCTTCTTTTCATTCCTGTGAGAAATGTTGATATAATGGTTGGAGCTACAGCAGCTATGTTGTGTACTAAGTAATGCACGAAGAATGAAAAAGAACCCACACACATAGAATGAGAAAGCAAAAAAAAGCAGGAATCAGAATCACTATGAAATTATACTTCTGTATAAACCTTGGGTCTACCTATTCTCTGTTTTCTTTTAAATGTGAAAAAAGTAAAATCCTTATTTGTTTAAGTTACTATATGGGGGATTTGTTTCTTCCTGCCAGCTGAATGTAATTTCTAACTGCTGTATCCCCATTTTCCAGATCAAGAAGTTTAATCTCAGAAAATGAAAACAATTGAACACATCTAGGTCTGTGGTACAAGGTCATATTTAGTAGATGTAGATCCAAGAGAGTCTGACTGGGTATTCTTAACCAGGAAGCTACACTTCTGCCCTGTGGTACACAGGACTACCTTGGATACTCTGTGCTCACAAAATTTTACTCTTCAAGGGACCAGCAGTTAGCGTAATGGCTATGTTGCTGGACTCCCACGTAATCGACCGTGGTTCGAGTCCCGGACCCGGTGGCTTAAACTCATGCCGGGTGCGTGTGCGTGCATGCCCAAGATCCCAAGAGGAGAATGGAGGAGAAGGGATTGCAGTGTGGCCATCCCCCCTGGAGGTGATTTCTCGCTTTCTGTCTCTCTGTCTCTCTCTGTCTGGCTGGCGAGCACACACGCCCTATAGCAAAACACTCTCTCAAAAAAAAAAAAAAGTAATAAGACAAAATTTTACTCTTCAAAAGATTTATCTGGCCATGTTAAGGCTGCCCAAGTTCATCATTCTCCCTGATCCTTGTCTCCTTCCATCTAAATCAGAATTCTTTGGGGACCTTAAATGTTAAATGGGATATTATCAGAATCCTGTCTGGAAAATAGAACCTGAATAGTCCTTATACAGGCAAGGAATCTCTTGAGCTGAGTGATCTCTAGAGCCTGAGCATCATTGGAGAATATCAGCTCTCACCTCCTACAGTGCTAATGCCATATAGGATTACAGCTCTGTAGTCAGCAACCAGAGGAGTTGCTCAGAACTCACTGGCTCTTCCTCCAGCTTACCCGATGTGGCACTCTCCTCTACAGCATCCCATGACTGACTGTCCATTCTTTGCTTACAGCCTTTCAAAGACAGAAAATGTATTTAATCAAGTTTGTATCCCCAGTACTTACAGTTGTATCAGGTGAGGTATTCAATATGTCTCCTGAGTGAATGTATGAATGAATATACATGAATCAATGAATTCAAGACATCCAAACTCATTCAGAGGAAAACTCTAAGCCTAATGAAGTCCTACATTATACAGCTTCTAGATTCATACTTAATTATATCAATTACAGAAACTACCACTTATCAATTATTAGATGCCAAGCGCAGTACTAGTGATTGCCCTAACACACATTATCTCATTGGGTGAAATTTTCCTGCCTAAAGTCTCAAGCCGCTGATCTTCGCTCTGCCCTATAATGCTGCCATCTGAGGCCTGGCTGTGTACCTGGTGCTGTGCTTCATAATTTACATGACTTCTCTCATTTAAAATGTTCAACAAACCTATAACAATCTACGTTTACTGACATAGAAACTGAACATCAGGGAACTTTAGTAACTAGTACTATACGCCTATAACATACTACTGAATGTAATGGAGAAATTCAAGCAAAGATTTCAACTGAAATAAGCAGCAAGCCTATGCCTTAAGACAACCCAGGTAAGAAGAGAACAGAAGTGAGCGCTGCTCATATTACAGTCCTTCCCTCAGGCATGGAGGCGGTTGGAGAGCTGCAACGGGCTCTTTCCCCAAAGAGTGGCCCAACTCCCAGGATTCCCCAGAGTGTGGACGAAAAGAACAGAGGAGCCTGCCTAGAGCTTAACAGGAGAATACTGTGCTTACACCACGCAGAAGCCTGCCAAGTACCAGGGCTCCATCAAGGGCCGGACACAGAAGCCTGGCTCTTCTCCCACTAAGCAGAGCACATCTACCACTGCAACGATCCCTAACCAACCCCCACCCTGTTTACATTCAACCTGACGCCAGACCAGCAGATGACAAACTGTAGCCTTGGGACTCCTTCACACTCCATAAAATCATTGAGAAATCCAAAGAAGCTTTGGCTTACTAGGATCACATTGATCAATAGTTATTATATTCAAAATTAGAAATTAAGACCAAGAATTTTAAAAGTTATTTTAATACAACCCAAATGATAATCACAGTAACAAAAACTCATTTTTATGAAAGGTAACTATGTTTTCCAATGCAAAACAAAATACTAAAAAATGTACTTTTGCACACATCTCTCTAACATGTGGCTTAATAAAAGGCAGCAGGGTCTCTTACCCACTTCTGAATTCAGTCTACCGCAATATCAGAAGTCATATATAGCCTCTGGAAAACTCCAACTGTACCCTCATGAGGGAATGAGAGTGAGAAAAGCAAATAATAAAAATTGTTTTGACTGCACCATCAAAGTGTCCCCAGACCATACTATGAAAACTTCTGTCCTAAACCAGTCACTGTCTCTGCCCCAATGCCTGCACTGTCCCCTCGGCTTCTCTCTGGGTTTTACAGCCAGGCCCAACTTCACACTATCTCCTTCGTGAAGCACTCTCTGATTCTGCATCCCTGTACCCACAGGCTAGAAAAGTCTCTGCCTTCAGTGAGCCCTGGAAGTCTTTTGTTCTTACCTCTTGTGTATTACACATCACCTTCCAGTTCGTATGCATTTCTGTGGCCATATTTTATCTGTCTCCTTCATTGCCAGTGCTTTATAGCACAAACCACATCTCACTCAGTCACCCCTCCCGCTTAGATACTCCACACAGTAGGTATCCACAGGAAACATTCACTCAGTCAATTTTATACCAAGCACAGCCTGTAAGGCTGAGAGTGTAGCAATACAGGCATGAACTTTTATAGTTAGATACCCCTGGTTTCCGTTCTTTACTTTGTCACATTTTTTTTTTCCAATGGAGTATCTTCTGTTCATATACTTTTTCCATAACAGAGGTGGAGAGAGAGAGAAAGAGAGAGCGAGTCAGGCAGGCACCCTCAGTAGGATCTTCATATGATCCCCCCAACTTCAGCCAGTCAGGATCATGATGACTCTCTCCCAGTAGCCATCACCATCTCCTCCATCTATTCCTGCCTTAATTCTTTTCTGTTTCTCCAGCTTTTTCTGGAAAAACAAGGATGATAAAACCAGAACTCTTTCTATTTGCAAACTGACTGTTATTTGCTATGTACAAGAGCTAACAAATTTTATTAAAATTCTGGAATCTTACAGAGAATCATTACCATCATCCTCAGCCCATAATTTCTGACTCCCTCTTAAAGATGGCAACTTGAGGGCCAGCCAGGTGGTATATCATTAAAGTGGCTGGACCCCACATGATCAACAGCCCGGTTAGAGTCCCACACCTGGCAGCTTGAAATACATGCCAGGCACATGTGTGTACATGCCCAGAATCCTGACAGAAAATGGAGGAGGTGGAACTGTGGTATGACCATCACCCTTAGGGATTGATTTCTCACTTACTCACTCTCTCTCTCTCTCTCTATATATATATATATAGAGAGAGAGAGAGAGAGATACATATACATATATATATATATATGTATCTGGTAAGTGCATGTAAAACTTGAAAAAAAAATAGTAACTTGGGGCTTCATAGGGCTTCCATTTGCTGTGAGCACTGGATTCACCAATATTCTTTCCTCCAATGTAAAACAACCTCATAGCTCTTCATTCTGACAGGACCTTCTTTGTCTCGAATTGATACCTTGAATTGCAAAGGCTTTTTGTATGGTGAAGTCCTCAGTTCTTAGGGCTCCATCATCCTCTTCCACTGCTTGCCACTCATGGCAGACATGAGAATGACTCTCACAACTAGTGAGAAGATAATCACTGATATTAGTAGCCAGACAAATATACCAAAATAATCACCCTTTGGGCCTTGATACCAGCATGTGCACTCTCCCAGGCACCATAAATTCTTGTCTGTGAATTGACTGAATTGTGGAGAGTTTTGCTCAGTTGGTCTTTATGATTAAAACACTCTCAAAGCTTGCAAACAGGCTTGAGATTACAGTACAGGGGATGACTTTATATGCATGCAGAGTGAGAGAAAGAGCTTCTAGCCATTTAAATGCCTAGCACATCCTACAGAAATCCCATTCTGCCCCCTTTTACTATGGAAATGCCATAGAGCTGAAAGGTAGGGGAGAATTACCCACCTATGTCCACTGTCATCATCCCATCTCCAACCTCTTTATTGTCATTGTTTGGTGGTTATTTACTTGGCAAGCTGTTTTGAAAGCCCCCAGGTTGTTAATTCAAGGAATTCACGTAAGAAGCCAAAAGAAAAACAACAGTAGTGACAATGAAACACAGACTCAACCTGGTGCATCCCACAAGTTTTCTCTCCATTTTTCTATTGCTCTCCCAAGACAGTACGCTTTGGCTGGAGCAAGAGGGACACCGGGACTTCACTGGTGGAGTGTGGTGCACTGTGCCCATAGGACCCCTATTAACAATGCACAAGGACTGCTGGAGCCAGGAAGGAGCCACAGTGCCAAAAGCTTAAGGAACAAAGGGACAATCACCAGTCCTTGCATGAGAGCAGGCACAACTCAAAGTGAGGGTTTTCAGAGTCCTTCTGCATGCATTACATTGGGTGATTCTTACAGGAGCTGTGCAAATTTATCACTCCCTAAGAGCGGGAAGCAGACTCAGAAAGGTTCCGTGATTTGCTTAAGTTCACACAGCAGATAGATATAAAGTGCCAGTTCTCAAGCCTAAGGATGCTGACTTCTGCTGCAAGCCTTATACGTTAATAATAACAGCCCCTCTTTAGACAATATATAAGAGCTGAACTTTCACATTTCCGTGTTAGACACTTATATGGCTGTGTTACAAATGGAATCTCAGCTCTGTTCAGGGTAACAATAATCCCAGTCTCAGACAATAAATCATTGGTCTGAAACAGTGATTTTCAAAATTGAATGTATCTGAATCATCCAGAGAACTTGTTAAAACAATAATCGCTGGCCCCACTCCAAGTGTCTCTGGTTCAGTAGGTCCAGAGTGTGGGGTCTAAGAATTTGCAAGTTACCAGATGACGGTGTTGCTGTTGGTTTAGAGATCTCACTTGGAGAACTACAATGACAGTCCCAGTCGCCAGCTCACTTACAACTAGCTGTGGCCATGAAAAGCAACACTTTCAGCCAATGAGATATAAAAGCTGCCAGAGACTTTCAGAAACATTTTCCCTTAATAAAAACTACAGGAATGGTTAGCGCCACCGTGATCCATTTGTTATGCTTGGAACAAAGAAGTGATGCTTAGGACTACAGCAGACATGCTGTGTCCCTAAGGCAGCAAGGCCATACTGTAGGGAGTGGATAGAGGATGACGTAAAAAAAAAACCATGGTCATTCATGACATAGTTGAATCTCTGCATCAGCACTAGGTCACCTATCGCTAAATTTCTTATCTTAGGAAGCTAAATAATTAAATAGCTCTACTGTTAAATCAACCTTAGATAGTTATTCTGTTACCTTACAGTTGAAAGCAATCACAGCCCATACCAATAGTTTCTGCTAAGCTTTTCTATGTTTTTCTATGCAAAAATGCATCATGACTTTCCCAAGGACGCAGTATTTACACACAAAAAAAATTAGACAATGGAAACTAGCACCTCCCAGTATGTAAAGCACTTTCACATTGATTATTACATTTTGTCTCAGAGTAGCCATAATGTTGGTTTAATACTTTTTCTCCTTTTGGTAAGGAAGCCTGATCAAAAAAGTTTAGCATCCATTGTCAGAAAGCATACTTTGAAAAACACTGTTCTCAGTAGTAAACATTTTTTTATATTAAAGAAAATTGCCTGAATATGCAAGTTTAATCTCAACATGTCTTTATATACCCATCATGCCTAATACACAATAATTGTCCTCAAAGACTAGATGAATTACACAAAATGAAACTTGACCTTCTGGATACACATGTTGCCAAATTACAGAAAGTACTGATTACTGAGTACTCCAAAAGTGTTCCAAAGGATAGAAGTTTCATAAAATATTCCACCACCAAAAAAAAAAAAAAGAAAATAGATATATAACTGAAGAAAAAAGTGAGGCCACCAGGTGGTCTGGTGGTTAAGGTGCTGGACTCCCACATAGCCTACCATGATTCAAGTATCGGACTTGGTGGCTTGAAATTCATGCTGGGAGTGTGTACGTGCCTGTCTAAAATCCCAAGAGAATGGAGGAGAAGGAATTGCAGCATGGCCACGACCCCTGAGGGGTGATTTCTCACTTTCTCTCTGTTTCTCTCCAGCAAGCACATGCACCCTATGGCAAAAACCTAAAAGAAAACCGTTTGGGAAATGATACATAGTCTATCTCCTACCTTGAAAGTACAAAGTAAATGTTGATATTAAAGGCTCTAAGAATTCCCTAGTAGAGAGAAATCTATTATATTCTGTTTAATGAAGTCTTCTCCAAACTTAAGTTGTTCACATAACATTTTTCCCATAATACCCACTATATCCTTTCAAAACATTTTCAGAAATTCTGACTTACTAAAATGATAGTCAAGACGGGCACTATCTTTATTTATTTATTTTTTTTGAGAGGTTTTTGCTATAGGGCATGTGTGCTCGCCAGAAAGACAGAGACAGACAGAGAGACAGAAAGTGAGAAATCACCTCCCGGGGGGATGGCCACACTGCATCCCTTCTCCTCCGTTCTCCTCTCGGGATCTTGGGCACGCACGCACACGCCCCCAGCGTGAGTTTTAAGCCACCAGGTCCGGGACACGAACCGCGGTCAACTACATGGGAGTCTGGTGACATAGCCATTACGCTAACTGCTGGTCCCTTTTTTTATTTTTTTTATTTTTTTTTTATTTTTATTTTTATTTATTTTTTATTTTTGAGAAGACTATCTCTATCTTACGTTGTAAGTAGAGCATGATAGAAAGCTATACACACTTCAGTTTATCTGTTTGGGTTCAGATCCCAACCCTACCATGTACATTGAGTCTAAGATGTACACATTTATCACTTTTTAAAATGTTTTTGGAGTAGGGTATGTGCATTTAACAGAGAGAGACAGAGAGATACAGTGAGAGGGAAAGTGAAATTTCACACGCTAGGAGTGATGACCAGCCCATAATTCCTTTTTCTCCATTTACCTCCTGGGATTTGAGGCATGCACACACATGCACCTGCCATGATTTTCAAGCTGCCAAGTATGGGATTAGAACACAGTTAGCCATGTGGGAATCCAGGGCCTTAACCACTGCTCCACCTGCTGGCCCCCACACATTTACCACTTTTTAAAACTAGTTATGTCTATTAGTTTAATTGGTAGAATTTTTAGTGTAAACAAAGTAATGAAATATCTTAGAATGAATGCATCATTACTTACTTACCAAACCATTTAGACTTGGTATAAGATGGTGTTTGACTCTGAGCTACTACCTTAACCACTCTGTGCCTCAGTTTCCTCTGTAGTAAATGGGGGAATTACTTAAGAGAGTGGAAGTGAGGATTAAACAAGTGCCCAGCACAAAGTAAGTGCTCAGCAAATGTTAGCTATTTTGATAATTATTTCAGGAACACTGAAAAGACCTGCTCTGCCCCACATCACTTATGCACTTACTTATTCTTTCTATGTTTTTAAAGTTTATTGACTTATTTCTTCCATGACCAAGAGAGGCACAGAAATCCACTCCCAGCGTCAGCCGGCTCTAGATCATGGGGATGCTGAGTCTGCTACTCTCAGGGAGGTCTCCTGACACAAACCCAGAACCTGCCCCTGGGAACCAGCCTCTCGGGCATCACATTTTACTGCTGTGCCACCATCAGGCCCCTGATTCTTTCTTATTAGTCTTAAAATACAAATCCTTCTGGTAGAGAGAACCACAGATTGACAGTCATACTGGATTCGTAGAAAGGCTAATAGAGGGAGAGGGAATGGATCACAAAGGACAACAGTTTACAAAGATGGAAGAAGAAATGAGGCCACCTCTAGTGGGGAACAGTGTAGCAGGGAGGTTGGAGGCATGTTCTTCACAATTTTTCTCAGTGGTAAATCCAGATTTGTTTCCACTGAGAGTCTTGTGTTACTCTTTGCTTAGAAATTGAACATCCCAGGAACAGCAGTCAGCATAAAGGTTATGTTGCTGGATTCCCATGTAGTCAACCGCGGTTTGAGTCCTGGACCCTGTGGCTTAAACTCACGCTGGGCGTGTGTGCGTGCATGCCCAAGATCCCGAGAGGAGAATGGAGGAGAAGGGATTGCAGCATGGCCATGCTCCTGGGGGGTTGATTTCTCGCTCTCTCTGTCTTTCTGGAGAGCACATGTGCCCTATAGCAAAAACCTCCCCTCCTCCCCAAAAAAAGAAAAAAAAAAAAAAAAGAAAGAAATTGAACATCAGAAACAGATGACTAACGGAGGCCAGAGGCCAGCTTTTATCTTTTCAATCTGCTGAGTATTGAACCAAGAGAACAAGAGGCAAGGGACCACTGCAGTGGTGACAGGGCCACTGAAAGTCCTCAGAACTTAGAAACACTACTCTGAAAAACCAATAGCACACTGTGAGGAATCTCCTCTGTCCTTTCTGATGACTTTAACTTTTTGCAGTATCACTTCCACTGATATCGTCATCCTCTTTACACAAATGTGGCCATTTTTCATAATGGAGTCTCTTTTTATCCTCCTAGGTAATCTTCAAAAAATGTAACCAGGGAGGATCAGAGGAAAAACATTTTGGTGGATCAAGCACAAATCAGAGGTATGAGAACTTTAAGAACAAGCTTAGCCATTTACCAGCTGTGTGGCCTTAGACAAATCACTTAATCTCACTGATCTTCCTCTGCCAAATGGAGGTAACATTCTCATCTTCCCTGCTAAAAGAAGTTGCCATAAACATCAAATTAAAGAATGTATATGAAAGTGCTCAACAAAAATCAGTAATTAAAGAAGACAGGATAGTTATTAAAAATTAAAACTCACATTTTGTTTTGCCTAATAAGCCCACATTTTGGTGCTCTGACAAAAATATAAGCACCTGTGGGAGGGGCTCATGTATTAGGATATTTATTAAAGCTCGATTGGTATGCAACAGAAGGGAAATAACAAACTTGAAAACCATTTGAATGTCCCTCAATAGCAGATGAATCAAACAAGTTCATGCTATGTCCATACTACGCAATACTATGAAGCTATTATTATATGAGTTAGATTTATATGCCCTGACCTAGAACATTTGCTCTGATATATTTTTAAGTCAGAAAAGCAAATAACAAAGAGTGTTTCCATCTTCTTCTTTTATTTAAAAAAAGAAAGAGAAATTTTTATATTTGTAGAAGCAAAAAGGTGTGGAAAAATACAGACCAAATTGTTACCAGTGGTTACCTAAGGAGAACTGGATTAAAGAGGGATAGAAGAAAATTATTAATGTCTTCTTCATCCACCTCTGAACGGTTTAACACAATTTGACAAAACAAATATGCATTACTTATAAAATTTGAAGACTCTAACAAAGCTGGAAAATAGGGAGGAAGGAAAGAAACAAAAGAGGAAAGGAGGAAGAGGAGCAAAGAGGGAAACAGAGTTACCTGTCATCTTTGTTCAAAGTAGAAGTGCCTCCATGCCTCCATGCTTGGTTCTTTATGGACACTGGGAATTTTTGAGCATGGCATTGGCCTAACAGACCATGCCCCTTTGAATCAACTATTCCCTCCTTCTATCAGAGTCTGCCAGGTTCCGGAAGGTCCAGAGGGAAGAATTTCTTTGTTGTTACAGTTCAGTATGATTCTTTTTTCACACTGAAAAGTATGAAATGTCTATGGCATTTCCCTTGAATCTTGAGTGTAAAATTCCTTTACCAAACATCTTTACTTTTTTCTACTTAATGTGTAAGAATTTCAGCCTCGTAGAGCTTCTGGAAACCTCCCCCTAGAGGATCAGACACAGAGAAAACTCTTATTTCTGAGTCCTAGGCCAGCGTGACCTAGTGAAACACACACCAGATGTGTGTATCTGCTCTGCTTCCTGACTCCTCCTTTTTTCCTTTACTTGGCCCCCAGGCATTTTAGTAACTACCACAAGTAGCTGTTGAGTTTTACCAGTTGGAAATTTACAACAGATCAGTACAAAGCTCCAAGGGTCCTTGGGAGGCAGGATGATGCAGTGGAAGCACTCAGGGTACACAGACTTTATAGAATGATAAAATACCATGCCAGGGAAAATGCAGAGAACGCTCTCCTGCCCTGACAGTTTGAGGGGAAGCAGCTACCACAGCTCTCGATAGCAGTTCCATCAAATGTATGATGCCCTCGAAAATATTCATATATTTTGAGCAAATATTTTCCTAAGAAAATAATCAAGACATACCCAAAATATTCATTAATGTATCTCACATGGGTGTTATAGAAATTAGTAAATTCATTCAAAGTATCTAGAATAGCTCCAGATACATAGAAATTCCTGTATAAATGCTAGCAAATAATGATAATAGTAACAACTGTTACTGTTACTATTTTTCCCTCTTTAAGTTCCCCTTGCTTTAAAAAACTTCTAAAGAAGGCACGGTGGTTGAGGCGCTGGACTCCCACATGGCCGGTTCAAGTCCAGGACCTGGCAGTTTACTTTCTTGCTCTCTCTCTCTCTCTCTCTCTCTCTCTCATGAGTGGACAGTCCTATAGCAAATAAAAATAAAAATTATTCCTTAAAAAAAAACTTCTAAAGCATCCTTGTGTTATAATCAAAAAATACTTTAAAATATACATTTAAATCCCAAATAAATCATCTAAAATTTCTATTTTATTATAGCTATGTGCCCAGAGATGTTCATACTGTCATTTATGACAGTGACAACTCAGAAATAACTTTAATGTACAACAATAAGGGATTCATTAGGTAAGTGACAATGCCTCCACACGATTGAGCACTCTGCAGAAATTAAAAATGATGATCCTGATCATTCTAATGTTCCAAATTTGGAAAGGAACACAAAGGGACACAAAATCATGTGTATATACTCTCAACTGTGGCATAATAAAAGGTAGGGAGAGGAGAAATTTTAACTTTTGTTAGAATTCATTAATAACAGTTTTGTTAACTAATATTTTCATCCCCCTCCTAAATCACAGTCCATTGCCTTTCAAAGGGGTTCTGGAAATTCCAATGTATGCCAACTTTCAGAAAATAAATAGATGAATGTGTCTGAAAACATGGGGCCAAGAACAGCCCTCTAACCACAGAACTCACAGGACATTTAAAGTAGGAAGACTCGGAGGAGATGATGATGCACAGGGAGAAAGCAAGGGTTCCAGAGGGAAACAGACCAGGGTTCAAATCCCAACTCCACTCTACCCTCTGAGTAGCTTCAGGAAAGTGACTTAGCCTGTTTGAATCTCTGTCTCACACACAGGCAGTGAGTACCTAAACCCCCACAGGAAGACTGAGTGAACAGTGCATCTTAAGTACCTGGCTCCATGGCTGCACCTCACATGCTCAGCACCTAGAACAGTAGGGTTGGGGTAGTGGTGGGGACATTTGCAGTCTCTCTGTCTCAACCTGAGGATACTATGGCCTTAAAAGGTGAAGGAACTTGTCCAAGCTACTCACCAAAGCAAATCCCAAGTCTCCCGATTCCCTTTCCCTAGGCTAAAACAGCCTCCTCCCTAGAGTCTCTCTCTCTCTCTCTCTCTCTCTCTCTCTCTCTCTCTCTCTCTCTCTCTCTCTCCCCTCCCTTTTTATTGCCTTGCCCCCTTCAGCCCCATTTTTGCTTTTGGAAACAGTTGAAATCATCATTTTGATATTTGAAAACCCAAGTTACTATCATGTGCCCAAAGTAATAAATGTTTTAGAGTTTCAATTAAACTAAATGTAGAAGAACTGGATCCCTTTTCTACATCTAATGAGTCACACAGACCCATTACCCCACTCTCCATTAATTATAACAAGGTCAGCACATTACCCGAAGTCTCCTCATGACTGCATAATGAACCCGCACAGTGGTGTGCTGCGAGCAGACCCTCGGGGAGACCAGGAGCCAGGGCCTCTGGAGTCTCAGTGTCATTTCTTTTGCCAATCAAAACTCAGACCTCTGAGGCCAGGTAGGCTCATGCACAGTAAGGCCAGAAGTGCCAGGGAAACAAGTCTGAGATTTACACATGTGACCTAGACGTGGAGAAGCTCCAGCGCTCCTCTCTGTGATTCTTTTTTTTTTTTTTTTGCAGATGACATGATCTTTTGTTTTTAATTTTTTTTTATTTTCTACATTAATTCACTATACACCATCACAACACACAAATGAATTTTCCATCCAAAATACACTGTGCATTGGTTCAATCAAGCACATCAACATACATGTTCTCAGCAAATAATTTTCCATTTCTTACATCCTGCATACCTTGCCCTTTGTCTTGCCATCCCTGATTCCCCATCCCCCACCCTCTGCTATGTCCCATCTTCCTCCTCCATTGTCCCTGGCATCCATGGTTGCCCTCCACACCTTCCTCCCC
>NW_006207220.1:1690248-1704554 GCF_000334495.1 Tupaia belangeri chinensis
CTAAGAATGGTAGAGTAGTTCCTGTTCTTCCCTGAGGTAATGCAGGGCTGGTAACCATCATCTTCTCACTGTCCATAGGTAGAGAAAATCCTTCTATACAATATATTTCTCAATTGGTTTAAGACAGCTAAAGATTCTTTCTGTTGCTTATGGTTGTAAGTTCTTAATCCTTGTTTTCGGCTTCAGCTTGCTGGCCCGGAGGCCACACGTCCGTGCGAGGGGGGGCGGGGACGGGGCGGGGGAAGGCGCCCGCCACCTTGGCGCGGGGCCCAGGGGGCGCGCAGGGCTGGGGAGACCCGCGCAGGACCCGCCACCAGTCGCAGCCTTGGCGCGGGGCCCCCTCTCTGTGATTCTTGACTACGGCTTGCTTCAGCAGTGCATTGCTTATCTGCTATTTCTGCCCCTAACCTAGAATCTCTACTTCTTAAGGGAAGACATCTGAAGACCCACTGACCACCTACTATGTGTCAGGCAAAGTGCTCGATATTATTATTGCCACCATCTGACAAAAGAAAATGAGTATCAGCCTCAGAGTAGTTCGCTTGCTTACCCAAGTACACACAGCTACTTAGTAGAGATGGAATTTGAACCTTGACTTCAAACCTCATAGTTTAACTACTAAGTTTTTTGTCTTTCTTCTGATAAGCATTGAAGTGAATTAGAGACAAAGATTTCTGGGAAGAGATCCATACATCTTATTCCTTGCTATCTCCAGCATACAGCTGATCTGAGGATTAAATGAGATAAAAATGGAGAAAAAGTAATTGACAAAGTGTAGGATTTAATGGTGCTCAAACAGGGGCTCCTATGATTTTTAGTGCTGGGTACTTAGTAGGTGCTCAATAAATATTTGATACGATAGAAATGTATATCTGGAGGGGCCAGCAGATGGCATAATGGCTACATCACTGGACTCCCATGTAGTCGACTATGGTTCAAATACTGGACCCAGAAGCTTAAAACTCACACTGGGCACACGTGCACGCATGCCCAAAATCCCAAGAGGAGAATAGAGAACGAATTTCAGTATGACCATCCCCCAGGTGGTGATTTCTCACTTTCTGTCTCTCTGTCTCTCTGTCTCTCTATGTATCTCTAGCAAGCACATACACCCTATAGCAAAAATCTCTCTCAAAAAATAAATAAATAAATAAATCTCTATCTGGAGAAGATCTCAGAAAGCATTTGTCCCACTCATTTTATGGAGAGGAGAAACAGTCTGGTTGAGAGGATAAGGCTAATTAAAACATAAGTGAAGTTGACTAGGTCTGTTTCTCCCTTTGTTCCCCCTCAATGGTTTTCAAACATACTCTCCATAGTGTTGGGGTTTTTCAGGCTTTTGGGATGGACTCTAAAGAATAAGCAAAAAAAATAGGGGGTGACTATGGTTCCCCACGACTACACCACCACTACTACCATACAGATCTGCTTTAATCCATTTTTAACTGGGTTCCTATACAAGATTTTTCGTGGTAAAATGACTCCAATGCTTAAGAATAACAAAAAAGACTCAATATTTAATTGCTGGAATGTGCAGAACTATATAAAGAAATAATAACGGTTTTAAACACACCTGTCAAAAACTAATTGTTCATGTAAATAAAGAGTAAACAAACAAATTTTCTTGTGCAATTAATAAACTAGACCTGAAAGAGATGACACTTCATCACATGAAGACCATTGATACTTTCAAGTACTCGTGGAACTTTTGCAGAAATAAAGAACACAATGGAAGAATCCAAATATCCTAAAGAATCAACATCTTACAGACAATGTTCTCTGGTCACAGTAAAATAAAATGGATGGCTTTTAAGCACAGCATAATAACCCCATGTATCTATAAACCAAAACAAATGTTGTTACTGAATAATCCATGGGTAAAAGAAAAATCTATGAACTAAATGATAAAACAGTTAGAATGGGGACCAGCAGTTAGCATAATGGCTATGTCGCTGGACTCCCACATAGTCAACCACGGTTCACGTCCTGGACCCAGTGACTTAAACTCTGCTGGGTGCGTGTGCGTGCTGCCCAAGATCCCGAGAGGAGAATGGAGGAGAAGGGATTGCGGCGTGGCCATCCCCCAGGGGATGATTTCTCGCTTTCTATCTCTCTGTCTCTCTCTGTCTGGCAAGTGCACACACCCTCTAACAAAAACCTCTTTAAAAAAAAGCAGTTACAGTGAAAAATGATAAAAATCAATACATACTGAAATTTGTAGAAAATGGCTAAGGCTATTCTAGAAGGAAAATGTATAGCTTTAAATATAATTAAAGAAAACAAGAAATATTAAAAGTAATCAATTTAAATATTAAAAGTAATCGATTTAAATGTTCAACTTAAAATAAAAAAAAGAGCATTGGGGCCAGTAGATGGCATAGTGGTTATGTCACTGGACTCCCACATGGCCAAAGTTGGTTCAAGTCCCAAACTTGGTGGCTTAAAACTCACACCAGGTGCATGTGCACACATGCCTAAGATCCCAGGAGGAGAACGGAGGAAAACAGATTGCAGTATGGCCATCCCCCTTGGGAGGTGATTTCTCACTTTCCCTCTCACCATCTCTGTTTCTCTTTTTCTGGTGAGAGTACACACCCTCTCTCAGATGATGGTCCCTTTAAAAACCTTCCAAAAACATCAGATATAACAACAAAATATAATGGACTCATTAGTAAAACAGAAAAGAAAGAAATAAAAAAAAAAGAAAGAACTGCACATGGGACCAGATAGTAGCATTGCAGAAATGCAACACTCTGTGAGGCTGAGCCAATTAGAAAGGTCCTGAGATCTTCCTCCGCATGCCAGTGTGTGAATGTCCGTCATCCCAGCTGAGGCTGGGATGAATGGATGAATCATGGCATGAAGACCCTGTTGGGGAGTATTTTCTCCCTTTCTGAAGAAATAAACACACTTTAAAAATAATAATTACACAAATAAAAAAATCCAAAATAGAGGGTCTTCAAAAAATAGTAATAATGTGTGCAAATCTCTGCAAGGAATGATTAAGAAATTTAAAAGATAGTATGCAATTTTTCAAAACCACAGATAACAGACACAACAAACCTTTTAATTTAAAACTTATAAATCATGGGCCAGATGGTGGTGTGGTGGTTAAAGCAACTAGATACCACAGGGCTGACTGTACAATTTGAGTCTCGAACCTTAGTGGCTTGGAAAACACCAGGCGCATCCATACATGGCCAAAATCCCAAAAGGAAGGAAAAATGGAGGAGAAGTGATTGCAACATGACCATCCCTCATAACGGGAGGTATTTTCTCACTTTCCTTCTCTCTCTCTCTCCCTCTGTCTCTCTCTGACAAGCCCCTGCCCGAATCTATCTTAGATTCGTGCCCTGTTCGCCCTCTTCCACACCAGGCTTCTTTTAGTTCCTCCAGCAATAATTCGCTCACCTCAGGACGTTTGTATGTTATTATCCTCGTATCCTTCTACGTAGCTGGCTGAATCTTAGATTTTGGGTTCCAGATTAAGACTCAGAACGTCCTTTCCCCATGGAAAGATGGTCACCTCTCCAATTATCTACTATCTTGGTCATGTCGTTTTTATTTTTTTAAGTTGAAATTTGTAATTATTTGTTCACTAGCTTGCTTTTGTCTGCTTCTCTATTAGAATACAGGCTCAAAGAGAGTAAGGACTCAGTCTGTCTCAATCACCATTATCTTTGCCCTGCCTGGCACAAAGCCTGACACCTAGCAGAGTTTTCAATAAATATATTTGAATAAATGAATGAATCATCATAATGCAGGCACTTACCTGTCAGCCCTCCTTGGGAAAGGCAAGAAAGAAAACAGCAACATTCTTCATTGTCTCCCTGGGTTGACTCAACCAACAAGGAGAGAGGAGAAAGGATTAGGAAGAGAAAAGGAGAATTTGATTCCCTAAGAATTTTCAGATGCATCGCATGTGCCAGCTCTGTGCATGCTTCTGGGAGGAAAACAGAATCTTCAGGTGATCCACAGCAAGATGTGGTTCCTGGCTTCAAAGAGCTTCTCATCTGGCTGGACAAACTGTTAAAATAAGGAGTAGTAAAGAGAAGGGAAAAACCCAAAGGACAGGCACTCCAAAATCATGCTGCATCTTTTCAGATGCCATTAGCATCTTACAGCAAATAATTTGTGAATCTAATAGAGAACAGAGAAAGGGAAAGAAGAGACGCATTTACACCCTACCAGGGGGAAAAGGCTGCAATTAAACTGACATCCCTTATTCAACAGCCTGCAGGCTTTACAGTGGGGCTTGGGGTTGGTGCTGCGTCTCTTTCTTCCTCAGTAACTTAGTCTCATTTTTCCCCTTCTGGTGTCTTATTGCAGTAATAGGTTTGTTATTATGACTCTGAAGTCAGAGAGACACAAGAGCAGGGGAAAGGAGAGAAAGGGAAAAGAAAGCTGAACACGAACAGACGGCCTCTTGCCCAAGAGCTCTTGCTACATTAATACACAGAGAGAAGAACGTTTCCTCTAGCTCATATTTGCCTTTCTTCCTCTGTGGCACGCTCTCAAATGAGCTGCAGGGGAACAGAAGAGGCTGTCTTTAGGAACGTGTCTGCTCGGTTCCATGAAAGAATTAAATTACATTGAAGACGCACATACTTGGTTCCCTTTTAGGTGGGGGAAGAAGAGAGCTCATAGATATTAAGAGCACATTCTCTGCCAGGTGCTGTGTGTTAGAAAACACCAGGAGAGAGATGTGCCCCTGCTCTCATGGTGCTTATATACTAGCAGGGAGAGATACAGCAAATAAAATAACGTAAGACTCAGGCAAGTCTGAAATTCCATTCTGCCCAGATGATGCTTCATGGGAAACTGACCTTGTAGGAAACATTCTGAGTCTGCAGATCAGAAAACAGAAGTCTAGAGAGTGAAGACCCTGAGGATGGATAAGCCAAGGCAGCTCAGAAGATGGGGGATGCTCACCTGCCAGCTGGTACAACCAGTCATGGGGACCTGAAGAGTTGGGACTTCTGATTTTAAAAAAAGAAAGAAAGAAAGAAAGAAAGAAGCAGCTCTATCCCTGCTTTGTGAAATGGTCTTCATGCACTTAAACTTTTATTTCTTTAATTACAATAAAGAAATGTGTGTCCTTTGCCTAGACCTGTTAATATCTCTTCATCAATCACAGTCACCCTTGAGACAACCCTACAAAGATTATTTCAGAGAGTGACAAAAGATTAGGAAGGGAATAAAACCTAGGAATGTCACATTGACTGCCTGCAAAGATGAGAGCAACATGAACAAGATGCTTGGGGAGAGCCTCCCTAAGGAAGTGGTTATGAGAGACAATGAGGCTGAGATTAGCCAGGCTGAGATCAGATCAGTGCCAATACCTGAGCCAGAAAAAAGGCTGGAATTGAAGAACCAGAGGGCCAGTCATGTGGCTCAACTCCTGCAGCAAATACAATCCCAGGCCAGCCACTTCAGCCTCCTGTGGGAATTTATGAGATGAGCGTTCTTGGGTCTTACCCAAGAACCAAAAACTCCAAGGAGTGGAGGCCAGCAATGTGTGTTTATCAAGCCCTCTGGGTGCTTTCAAGCACATTGAAGTATGAGGACCATGCATGAGGGGTTGAGTCAATGTCCCCTTTAGACGTCTATTGCCAGGCTGTGACAAGAATCAAGCTAATTCATCTTAGCTTTTTATCACTGCATCCTCAACATTTGTCACATGGCCTACCACAGAGTAGATGCACCATACTTATTTACTGAACAAGTAAAAATACAAATATATATATATATATATACACATACACTGAGCCATTACTTTGTATGGCCTGATGCCAATTACAACAAAGATGTGCAAGATCAATTGTAGCATACAATCTGAAAATGGAAGTAAGACAGGGGAATTGAAAGAAAAAGAGAGACCACTTGAGGCAGATATATTGATATCAGCAAGAAATGAGGGAAGTTGTCTCACAGCAGAAACTAAAAAGCAGAAAGAAGAACTCAACAAACAAAAAGATTTGAGCATTTAGTTTTGGGACACTGTAGCTTATTAACTCCCTAGAGACTTACTATAATCATGGTATGGAACAATAATTCTCATTCATTTGTTGTTTCTAAGCAAACAAGAAATGTTGTGCTATATTGATTCATACTATCTAAAATACAAAGTCTCTACTCAGATGGAAAAATCCTCAGCTTTATGGAAAATTCCACCATCTGAAGTGTTTCATTTCCTGAGGCATTTTAGATAGCCAAGATTTTTACTGTATTTCTATTATTTTTATTACCAAAGAGTTCTCACAACCCATAGAGGATGATACTGGTGCTAACCAGGTCAATCTTTGGGCCAGTTGGAGGCCTCTTCTGCATGCCTTCTGTGCAAATAGGAGCTGGGAAATCCACACTGACCAAGCACCTCAAGCTGTCAAGAAGTCACATGGGGCATGAGTCATTCTGAGATGGCAGCCTCTGTATTGAACCTCTCCTTAACAGAGTGGATTTTAATAGACTCTTCCTCTCCTCTCCGTCCTTCCCTTCCTGCAGTTAGTAAATTCCTGGGATGAAAGCACCTCCCAGATTTCTTTTCATTCACTTCTATCCCAAGGCCTGGCACATCCAGGGAGACATGTGAGCAGTCAGGAGAAGCTGGACTTTCTCTGGTCATTTTCCCAGGTAGGAAGCTCTTGAATGTCTAATCCAAATCCATCCCAGTACGTGAAGTGCATTTTTTTTTTTCATTGCATTTGGAAGTCCCCTCAGCTAAAGAGAGAAAGGAAAAAATGTTCATTTTCAATGTGATGGTTGTTATCAATTGATTTTATTTCTTTTGTCTAGATTTTCAAGTCTCGAGTATTTATGTTACTATTTTTTTCGATCACTGTTCTTTCCTCAACAGTCAATGTTTTATTAAGGACTCATTTTCTGTATATGTAGGAATATCAAAGAAACTGCCCTTGAAGTAATTCTTTTGGTTGTTGAGTTTAATACACATACAGAGAAGATATGAAGAGGCTTCAAAAGTTTGTAGAAAAATGGAATTAAAGTGTGACTTTATTTTGGTGCAAAATAATTTTGAAATCTATTCATAGCATTTTCCATGAGCTTTCTTTCCTCTTTTTTTTTTTAATGTTTTTATTTTTTAGAGGTTTTTGCTATAGGGGGCATAGGCACTTGCCAGAGAGAGAGAGACAGAGAGACAGAAAGTGAGAAATCACCCCCTCCCAGGGGGGATGGCCATGCCACAATCCCTTCTCCTCCATTCTCCTGAGAGGAGAATGGGCACACACACACACATGAGCCCAGCATGAGTTTTAAGCCACAGGGTCTGGGACTCGAACCGCGGTCCACTACGTGGGAGTCCAGCGACATAGCCATTACGCTAACTGCTAGTCCCTTTCCATGAGCTTTTGAAGGCCTCTCATATTAGTAAATAGATTCAGACGTCAAAGCTATCTTCATATGGATTAGACTGCCTAATGAGGTAGAATATTTCCAGTATAACCAGGAGGTGAGATTATTTCTGGTCAGCAAATTAAAGTAAAAAAATGATGTATTAGACTAGGAGTCCCCAGAAGAACCTCCTTTCAAAACTGCTGTGATGTTCTGTCATGCAATGACACCCGCCCTGACAATGAATTCAGGCAGGAGCTATTGTAGAAGGAAAGAGGGTTGGACCTACCTGGTGCCAATAGGCGTGCGAGGAGGATCCTGAGAGCCCATCAGCAGCAGTGCAGTGGCGGCATCACATATGAGCATCCAGCACCTCCAGGTGTGCTGGAAACAATGTACATCATTTCAACCCACTTCCCAGTACCCTTTTGCAGATAATTGCTTTTTGTTTGTTTTGTTTTGTTTTTGTTTTCTCACTGTCCTATCACCCCTGTCATATCCTTTTTATTTCTCTCCTGGTTATTATGGTAACATCCTCCCTGGCAACTTTTACCCCTCCTTGTTGCTCCCATCCCATTTGCACATGATGTGGGACTGTGCTTCCTAGATCACTGTCTGATCATGACCCTCTCCTGCTCAAAAACTTTCAATAGCTCCCTGCTACTTGCAGAATCAAGTCCCAATTCTCTAGCCTTTTCTTCATGATTTGGGTCACAATTTATATTTTGAGCCTTACTTTCACTACTGACGTCTAAGTTTCCAGCCTCAGTCGTACCCAAGGAAAGAACCCAGGAAAGTCCTATGCCCATCCTTCTCATGATGATTCTTCTGCCTGGAACCCCCTGCCAAATGCCACCGTACTCCCAGCTGTGCTCATTCGTCATCCATCATTCTCTCACCCTCCTCGTAGCCCAAACCTGTCTTTTGATGCTATCTGCATCTCGTATGAGGATTATGCTCTGTATTCCAGCCGTGTGTTAGAATATCTGCCCTGTGCATGACAAACTTAAAAGAATGGAGTGTGTCTTTTGCTTCTTTATACCCTACTCCCTCCCACCACCATAGTGGGTGCTAATAAATGTTTGTTGAATTGAATTAAACTGAGAGGTCATCTGGGAGATAAGAGTTAGAACTTTATCATAATTTGGACTCTGTGACGATGGAAAAGTTGAAGGACCAGTGACCTCTCTCTTCAGAACTCAATTATCTGCATAAGAACAAACGTCTCAGAGATCTAGCTATTAATTTGCTCACAATCATCTCAACCTCCAAAGTTCACAAATGTCCCTTTCAATTTCTCAACCACATCACTCCTAGGAAATGAGATGCCCTTCTCATTCCCCGCCCTACCTCCCAAAGCACATGCATTCTTATTCTTTTCCAGTTTGTCACAATTTGCCACCTGGGCATCCAAATGCCTGTCACTACCACTTTCTTGGGGCCTGTTCTGGGACCCATGGTTTCCTGCTCAGCATCATAAATCGATAGCTGAGGACCGCAGGTTTTATTGGCATCCTGAGTCAAAAGAATCTATTCTAATTAATCCTCCACATAAAAATGATGGCCTTCAGCCATCTCACTGGCAGAAGCCAACACACCCAGAGTGAAAGAAAAAAACTGCAGGCCTGCCTTCCCATAGATCAATACAGCCTCACTCTGAGCTCTGTTCTGGGTCACTCAGATAGGGGCAGCAATGTGACTGAGATCACCAGAGAAGTCCCTACCATAAACCCCATGGCTGAGATGAGAGCAGCTGAGAGTCCCATTGTACCACAGGCCCTGGAGGACTAAGATCCAGCCCCGTTAGAGGACTTCCACCCTTGAAAACACGTTCATTTATTACTAACAGAGATTTACATAATTCACATTTCCATGTGCTTGGCATGATAAGAACTGAGTGTCTTAGTCAAACAGGAAACAGAAATCTGGGACTAAAGGGGACAAGAGAATAGTCAACCATTATTGAGGCTATTCTGCAATAGGGCAGTTGGGCAGGCCAATGTTCAGTGACCAGCACTTTGTGCAACTTCAGGGATGGCTCATCCCTGACTGGGGAAGAAAAAGGGCCTCCTAGCAGGCCATAGCTGAGGGAGGCTCAGGAGGCTGGCAGTGCCCACAGTCAGTGGGCAATGAGACCACTGTCCCCAATAATTCATGTCATAATGGAGAGCTTGTGAAGCATGAGTTTGGAGTGATATACATCTGTTTTAAGTCTATTCCTTTCAACTTGAATTACTTTAAGCAAGTTACTTCTCTGAGTTTGTTTTTTCCTCTGGAAAATGAACTCACTGGTAATGGTAACAGTACTTAGCTAACAAGCTTGTTGTGGGACAGTGGGAAAGTAAATAAATGAAAATATTGTCATGTGTTCTTTCCCTTTTGTTTTTCTGAGTCCAAGATCCTCCTCTTTCATTAGTTAGGTGAGTACACTTGAAGCCAAGATTGTCCTAAAAATGAGAAATATCACAAATGAACACAAAGAAAAGGGCAGCAAAATGTCCTCATTTTCAATTTTTCTTTCAGGTATAAGACAGGAAAAACTAGAAAGAACATAAATCAATACACACATAAAGACACACCTCCTGCACTCTAGCCCAAAGTTATATAATTATCCAAATTCAGGAAAAGGGAACCATTGGTTAGGAACCCCTCCTGACTTCCTCTTCTCATTTCCCAGTTTCTCTCTGGGACTTGAGAGCAATAAACCTCTTATATCAACCCCTCTGCCATTCTTAGGGCAACAGAAATGCGAAAGCCACATGAGGTACAGGACCCTGGGAAAAAAGTTTTTCTATCATCTTTTTTTTTTTTTTTAAGATAAGGACATTGAAATTCTAAAAGCTATTCTGTCTGGTTTCAAAACTGTGTTTACAACCTCTATGTAAATATGCATAAAGGGCTTGGCTCACCACAACACTCAGAGCAACATGCAGTGGACAATACTTGGATCATGGTGGTAAGAATGTGATTCGGGTTCCTGGCTGGCTCAAGTGCAAAGGTGGAGGGCCAGAGGGAAGGGCTATATAAGAAATCAGGGTCCAGTCCCACCTAGAAGACTGGCAAAGACTAACTAAGCATGCAGTTCTACTTAGAGAGCCCCAAGACAGACTAGGGTCCTGGCAGGAGCTGGAGTGCTTGGCAGACTGACTGAGTCCTGGGTAGAGAGGTAATGTCAGGATTCAGAGGTTACCCTGGGTCTTAGCTGACAGACTCAACTCAAAGAACCACTGCAGGGTAGGCCTGAGGTTTCTTGCTACAACCCCCACCAGAAAACCCTGGACAGTGGTTACACTGAGTCTGGAAGCAGAGGACATCAGTGAGATTTATTCATGATAAGGAAGTCGAGGTTCAGAGAATATAAGTAATTAACATGGTCACACAGCTGTTATGTGGCAGAACCAGACACACAAACTTGGCTCTTCTGCCTCCAAAATCCACTTTTCCCCACCACTGTTTTTATCCCAAGCATCATTTGTGGCATGACTCAAAGGAAAGAAAGAAGAGCAGAGATACACTTTGCCCATCTTCTGTCATCCAAAAGCCATCCCTGTGATTAGCAAATATTTTAAATAGTCTGGGCTTGCCAACCCTGTTCATTCCAGATCATGCTGAAGTCAGATCTCAGATCCTCTCACTCCCCTTCCCAAAGGGATTAAAAGGAATAAAGACCCATTTTCACAAGCCTCTAAATCCTATTTGACCAGCCCTGCCAGGGATTTCCTGGGTTTAATCATCTGATAGTTCTGGGCATGGGGAAATCAAGGGGCTATGACTTGATTTTTTGCCTATCCTTCCTCGGATGTGATTCCACTCCTACAAACGCTCCCCATGGTTCACATAGGGAAGCTCACTGCAGCAGGGATCACAGGAGAGGGAGTTGGGAGGAAGCAAATACAAAGAATAATTCATCAGAGTTGGATAAAATACCATTTAAGAGGTAAAATGAGTATACTAGAGCTACGCATACCAATGTGAATAAGTCTCGAAAACAATATTCATTGTAAAAAGCAAACTACACAAGAATATGTGTTAGTATAACAGTATTTCAATAAAGTTTTAAAATATTCCAGGCAGTGTATATATTGAATAAAGACTTCAACAGAAAATTTATGAAGTCATATATGAAAATAATAACCACTATATTTAGGATACCGATAAACTCCAGGGGGAAAAAAGTGAAAATAAGATTAAAAAGAAGTCCCTGGAGTGGTATAGTAAAAATTTTTAAAAGTTCAAAGCAAATATGACAAAATATTACGTCTGTTAAACCTGAATTTGGGATAATATTTACTCATAACACCTTATTTTCTGTATATTTTAAATACGTCTTTATAATAAAGTTTTGTTTTGTTTTGTTTTGTTTTAATGGCTGAATCTTTAGTGCTTACGGTAAGGATTTGGGCTCTAGTTTGAAAGTAATGAAGGTTTCTATGCAGGAAGAGACATGATTAAAAGCCCTATAAAGGCAAGGAGATAATGCAAGCATGAAATTATGAAGGCCTTGTCTAGAACAATAAAACAGTATAAACAAAAGAGATGAGAATACAGAACCCAATCCCCAGTAGTGTCTGGATGGTGAAAGTACCACTGAAACTGGTTCTTCCCATCCTCGATTCCCTATTTTCACCTCTGAGAAATCCATCATCTCCTCACATCACTCTAACCATGTGCTTCCATTGAGAGGCTGCCTTTCATGATTTCCTTCCCAGTCTCAGCCACAATGGTGAACAGAGGAAGCAAGTTGAGCCAACCATGATACCTCACCAAGGCCTATACTGATTGGTCCAAGAATGGGCAATGGTCCAATGCTCAGCCAATCAGAACAAATCTTTTCCCTGCCCTGTCTTCCTTTTTTTTTTCTTTTTTTTTTTTAATTCAGAAGAGACCTACAATAGTCAGAGTGTGATTTCTCTAACTATTGTTGGCCACTTATATTAGCAATATACTTTAATGGAGAAACTCTCACCTTAAAGGGAGGTTACAGCTTAAAATAGTTCTTCAAGCACTGTGTCAGTTTCCGAAGGTTTCTTGGCCTAGCTACCTCTCCCCTCACCCCTCTAACTCCTGGGAGTTACGTGGGAGTCCAGCGACATAGCCATTACGCTAACTGCTGATTCCCCCCACCCCCCTGCCCTGTCTTCTTTGAATGGGAATCAAAAGAAAGTGATCCTTTTCTCTGCAGTGATGAAACTTGGAAGAGATGAGTACAAAGCTCTCTGTGGCCATATTTCCTGACCAAAAGAAAAGCTAGAGGGGCACTAGCCACCCTGCAGACTGTCACGTGCTAACAGGTCCCTAGACCATGATGATTACTAGTTCTGGCTGCCTCTTTCTATATAACTACCCCCTGTGAATGTGAGCTGCACAACCGACATTCAGCAACAACCGTCACAGCTTCACTTCTGGACCGGTTTGGATGGATGCCTTTGATCATTAGTCCACAGACTCTTGGCTCTTTGTGAGCCATTCAATCACACTTTAATAAAAAATTTCTTGACTACTTTAACATACAAGTATTGGTTTCTGTTGCTTGCAACTAAGAACCCTGATTCTGAGGTAATATACCACTGCTTTCCTAGGAGACCCCCAAAAAGGACATCTCAAAATGGTCCTAAGCCATTCAGGGCTGAGAAGATGCAGGATCTCACTGATTCCATATTAGACTCTCGTTTCAAAAAATGATCCTCACAAATTCACCCCTTCCAGAACGTCAGGCATCTGGTCACCATTCCTGCAGGCACCGTTTTAACATTAGCAAAGCCTGTGCATGCCCACTATGCCATTTCATCCTTAGCATATCCTTGAGCAATGAGACTGAGGACAGGCCCTAAGACTGGTAGTATCATTTAAGTGATGAGAAAGTCAAATTGTGGAGAAATTACACACCAGAGTCACACAGGGAATTAGCAACTGTGCCTGGAACAGAGTCCAGGCCTCCAGATGCCGTTCCAATACACTAAAAAGGAAATAAGGCTAAATAGCTAAGAAAAAAACATTAACACTTTCATGGTATCTGTCATATGTCATACATTGTTCTAAGTGTTCTATACACATTAACTCACTTAATCCTTCTCACAATCCTGAGGTTGTTACTAAGGTGGCTCTCATTTTACAGATGAGGGAAATGAGGCACAAAAAGGTTAATGTTCTTGCCCGAGGTCATACAGCAGCTAAGTGGCAGAACTATCCTTCCAACCAGAGTTTGCTTCCAGAGGCCATGCTCTAAATCACTACATTACACAGGGTGGTAGGAGGGAATTTTCTGCAATCCAGTCTCCTTGGGCCTTACTCTCTTTGGAGTGAGATGAAATTCAACCAGGTCTGGCTTTGACGGCACCTTGATCTCCCACAACTTAGGCTGATCTAAATGTAGGTTCTTCCCGCTAAAAGCCTGGAAGGGAAGTATGCTAACAGAGCAGGTGCTGAATTGCAGAAAAGTTAAATATGGAATGGGAGCACCGAAGACTGCAATAAGAGCAATGAGGGTAAAAACCAATTTCAAAACAGAGCCCCAGGCAATGATTTGAAGAGAAAAACCAATATATGTGGTATCACATAATAACTGTAACAACGCCTTCCATTTACTTCACCCTTTCCTTTGGAGGAAGCCAAAGAAGTTCACAATTGTTATTACAATTCTTCTTTCCCACAGCCCAAGACTGACCAGAATGGCTGTGGGCTTTGTCCTCATATACAGGGAAGGGGAAGCACTGAGAGGTCAATGCAGAAATCATAGGGTGGCAAAGGAGTTTTCCAAGCCAACTCTCTGGGTTCAAAAACTGATAGGCAAAAGCCAATGCAGTGAAAATCAATTCAGCAAAGAATTGATTCACATGAAGCTGTCAGAAAAATCTCAAAACTGGTTCTAGAAAAATTGAAGTTTTCTATTTTACCTCCAGGACAGGGACAGAAGTAGACACGAGGGGTCAAGGTGGGGTGGGGACATGGAGCAGGAA
>NW_006207220.1:1704585-1718139 GCF_000334495.1 Tupaia belangeri chinensis
AATGACAAAATTGGAAAAGACAGGAAAGTTCTCAACAGAAAAAGCCCACCCACTCACAGATAAAGCCACACATGAGCCAAGATTAAAAAAAAAAAAATCCTCAGTGAATCAATGAATTGTTCATCTGACAAATCCATCATTTAGCACAATGGCTCATATCCAACTGACCTGGACATCCTGAAGGATCCCTCTGCATACACAGAGCAGTGGAGAATTTTCATGAATCTCCCTCCTGTCTTTCCGCACCACCTTTCATAGCTGATAATTATTGCTTTCTCTCTACCAAACCAACTCTCTGGAAACTGTCATCATTACCTTCTCCTGGAATGATTTTTTTTCTTTTTACTAATTTTATACCCAGCCAAATGGGGCTAGCCACACCTCTCCATATAATCTCTACCCACATCCTAGAACTTTACTCATGTCATTCTGTGCAACTAGAATGCCCTCTCCTATTCTCTTGGATGACTGATTTATTTCAGTGTGCAAACTAAATTACCTAAGAAATTTGACTGGGGTAATGGTGGCACAACTCTGTAATACATTAATAATCATTGAATTTTATATTTAAAATGGATAAATTTTACAATATGTAAATTATACTTCAATAAAGCTTTTTTAAAAGTCACCTAAGGGAACCAGCAGTTAGCGTAATGGCTATGTCGCTGGACTCCCACGTAGTCAACCTCGGTTCGTGTCCCGGACCCAGTGGCTTCAAACTCACGCCGGGCGCGTGTGCGTGCGTGCCCAAGATCCCGAGAGGAGAATGGAGGAGAGGGGATTGCGGCGTGACCATCCCCCCTGGGGGGGGGTTTCTTGCTTTCTGTCTCTATGTCTCTGTCTGTATGGCGAGCGCACGCGCCCTACAGTGAAAATCTCTCAAAAAAAAAAAAAGTCACCTAAGAGTTGTAAGGGCTGCAGCATGTATTTTGAAGATTACACTAATAAAAGTGAATGGATATGTGATGAAAAGAATTGTTTTGTTTTATTTTTTCAAAGAGTGATTTTATTTAACTTTATTATTTACTTACTTTTTTTTTTTTCATTTTACCAGAGAGAGACAAAGCAAGAGAGAGAGAAAGAGGGAAAATGAGAAAGCGAGCTTGCCAGGTCCCAGACTCTAACTGTGGTGGCCATGTGGGAGTTCAACACCCTTAACCACCATGCCACCTGTTGGCCCAAGACAGAATTGCTTTTAATCAGGCCTCAACATTTATGAGCTCTATAACTTTAGAAAAATTCATTATTGTTTCCTTACCTATCAAGTGAGCAAAGTAACATCTACCTCACTGAGTTAAAAGAACGAAATCGGTGATATTTATAACACATCCAGCACAGTACCTGGCTCAAAGTAAGCCCATAAATACTGTAAAAGTATTCTGTTTGGTTTCTTCCCTCCTCTCCTGGAAACTGGGGTCACAATGAGCATGATGTGAATGAAATAGATCGAGGCCAATCCCGGTTTTGCCACTTCTCATTTCTTTCTGATCTGTATCTTTAACACTGTCTGTTTAGGGAGACTAGCAATTCTCTCCACCTCTCCTAAATCAGCTTTATTATTCCAGAGTTTCTTCTTGTGTTAAAACAAACAAATGTGGGACCAGTAGTTAGCGTAATGGCTATGTCACTGGACTCCCATGTAGTCGACCATGGTTCGAGTCCCAGACCTGGTGGCTTAAACTCACGCTGGGCTGTATGCATGCATGCCCAAGATCCCAAAAGGAGAATGGAGGAGAAGGTATTGTAGTGTGGCCATTCCCCCACGGAGTGATTTCTTGCTTTCTGTCTCTCTGTCTCTCTGTCTCTCTCTGTCTCTCTGGCAAGTGCATGCACTCTATAAGAAAAAAACTCTGCCAAAAAAAAAATGTAACAGTTGCATAGATGTTTCACTTACCATTTATTCCACACCAAATTCTACACATGCCTGTTGAGTGTCAATCCCTCTACATCTAGAGGGTATTGCGAACTGAAATAGATAAGCACTTGGAGAGTCAGCACTTCACTTACAGCTATTCCTTTTATGACTCCATCTCATGGAAGGCATCACAACATGAAGGCAAAAGTCACCCTCTCAGCATGTTCAGCTGGATTACTCTAGAGGGTACAGATTCACAGAATCAAGGCAAGAAATTAGGTTGTATAATTCTTTCCCAGGAAAGAGGAGACATATTGATTTTAATGTTTCATTCAAGTATAAAAAAAGAAAAGTACTGGTCCAGGAGCTTGGGATCCTGAGTTCTAGCTTGCACCCAGTGTTAATAACCATCTGATTTTCACCAAGTTCCTTTCCATCTCTGGCCTCACTTCCTGATCTGCTAAAAAGAAAAGTAGACTTGGTGGTTCTGGATAGTATTAGGTCTTACAATAGGTCAAATGGGGTCCTTCCAATAGTCACGTTCACTGGAAACTTGAGGATGTGATATTGGACACAGGGACTTTGCAGATGTAATCGAGTTAAAACCAGATCACATAGAAGTAAGGTGAGCTCTAATTCTGTGGTACCCTAATAAAAAGAGGCAAATTGGGGCATGGGCACATAGTTAAAAAGGCCACATGAAGTTGGAAGCAGTGACCAAAGTGTTGCATCTACAAAAAGTGGCACCAAAGATTGCTGGCAACCACCAGAAACTAGAAGAGGCAACAGAGGACTCTTCCCTTGAGCTTTCAAAGACAGTGTGGTCCTGCCGACACCTCGATTGGTGATTTCTAGTCTCCAGAACTGTGGAGGACAAAGTTCTATCATTTCAAATCATCCACTTTATGGTACTTTGTTACAACAGTCCTGGAAAACTAATGCAAATATCCTCAAACTAAATGTTAATATCAACTGATTGGTAGTATCTGCTTGGAGTAGTGTGTTGAGGAGGCTGTGTGAAATTCAGGGACTTACTCATAGTATTTGTCCTAAAGAAAAAAGAGAATATACCTTGTTTTTGTCATATCTAAATTAGATAATCATTGAAATATCTTTATATTCTGATAATATGCAATTCTATCATCTTAAATCCACATGCCCTGCCAGGTATAAAGGCACCATGAGCAGGGACCATGTGGGCAGAGATCATGCCTTCTCCCAGACTATTATCTCCCTTTTCTCCCACCAGGACCAGCCCCCATATATTCTGGAGAAAGTGTGTGACTGTATTACCCTCTTAGTGTTGCCTTCAGCAAAACCGATCTGAGATCAAACTGTCAAAGACCTCAATAAAGTTTCCCAACTGCCAGTATGTGAAGATTATGACCAGAACTGATCAGATTAGTACAGCAATGTGATTGACAAATAAAATATCCTGAATGTGATAGAAGCCCCAGAAGAACCAATGCTTTACCAAGAAGGATTCAGAGAAGCCAGTCTCCTGGAGTCTTTTAGAAGCCCTGATCAGACCACTCACTCAGGTGCACCCCACCATTTCTGCCTGTCCTTTGCCAAACTATTCCTGACTTTTGGTTTTACCACAGTTAGCATCTGAGAGCCAAAAGAAGGGTCAAAATGATGGTGCTCTGTAGGAAAGGTTGGAGTGGAGCATGCCTTTCACCCAGAGAAGTCTGTGCTTTGACACATTGTCTTCCCAATCATGATACACAGCCCAATCATGATATTCTGCATTCATCCACATACCCTAGGAAGTTCTAGCCATATTAAGAAAGGAAGCTGCAGGGGTGTAGACTGCCCATGAGCACTGCCAAGGGTCTAGTCCAGCACCCAGTTCTTGTGGACTGGCCCTAGGATAGGAGCTTATCTGCTTCTAACCCCAGCCCAGACAAGGTCTCCCAGCCTTGTCTCATCACAGCTCTGTGTCTCATAACAGCTCTGTAATTAACTGCTCAGTACCTCCCATGTACAAGCCACTCTGGGTAGCACTGGATATCTAGGCTCAGCCAGGTCTATACTGATCCTTACCCTCCCACTCGCTGTCAGCTCCAGCCTGATTTTACAGGAAGTGCCCCTTCATTCCTTTTTCTTTCTCTGCTTCCTACTACCTGCTGTTTTCTGCCTCATGGCTTTTTAATATGCTGTTCCCTCTACCTGGAACTCTCTCCCTTTTTCTCCTACCTTATCTGGTTAGTTGGCTTCAACTGTCCTCTGGTTTTAGCTCAGATTAGTCCTCAGGAAAGTCTGCTCTCAATAGCCCCACACCACCATCCATAGGCATGTGAATCTTTCTACTTCCCTCACCCCACACTGTCTGGGGAAGTTTCCCTTCTTATTTGTTCACGCAGAACCATATCCTTCTTCAGCACAATGATCTCAGTTCACATTTATTCATTACTGCTTAATCTGTCTTTCTCTCCATTCTACAAGCACCATGAGAGGAAGCACCATCACGTCTCTGCTCTCCCAATTCCCAGCATTATTGCTGGCCCTAGGCACCTAGTAGCACTCTATAGCAATTTGAGGAGTATAAAAATAAAATGACTGAGTTGCCTCTGCTTCATCAGTGCTGTCCTTTCCCTCCACATCTTTGACTTGAAGCAGTCCAGGTGGTCTAAAAAAAAGTTTCACTTCTATCATCATTTTCCCTTGTTTTGTTGTGTCAGTTTGGCCCCCCTTCTGCATCCCACTGAGTCCATGTTCCCTGACCCTCTTTCCTCCTAGTTACCATTTCTGAATGCTGCTCTCTCCACAGCGTTAGCATTCTCTCAATGAACATGCATATTAATATTAGCTCTGCATGCCAGGCATCAGATCACTTACATACTTATTTTGCCGGGTGAGGTTTTGGCCACCTCTCTTGATCAAACATGCTTTCTTAAACAGGTAGTTGTGGAAGGAAAACTGAATGCAATGTGACACATCCCTAATGGCAGGATTCCCAATGTTAATCATCAGCCAGGGAAAGGAATATCCAAGGGCAGCTCCTCGAAGTCCTAACACAGAGGTAAAGATATGTACAGTACAAGACACTTCTAGAAACTTAGCACTCATCAGGTGAAACATTCAGGAAAAATAGACTTGGACTAAGAGTATAAGACCTGAAGTCAACCATTGACTCACCATGTGGCTTAGCTAAGTTAACATTCCTAAGATGAGGAATGGTAAATCCTTAACTGAGAAATTTCACAAATCTGCAGAATTCTACAATGTGCCAAATTACACACCAGATCTCAGTGTCATCTCTAATCATTTTATTGATTTATTCAATAGATATTTATTGAGCATCTACTCAGATATATTCAAGGCTGGGGTTGACAGATGAAGACAGACACAATTCCTGTCCTTCTGGTCCAGGAGAAGAAGCAGATGCTACATAACTAATTAATAATTGTAACTAAGGCTATAAGAAGGTCAGGACCTCTTTCTTAACTGCCATATCCCATTCAATTGTGTAGGATGAGGGATTGCTATCTTGAGAGAGAGACATGTAAGAAGCCATTTTCACGTATGCCTGAAGCCAAAGATTTCCCATATGATCTCATGTAACTACACAATACCTGTAAGGTTAGAGTGTAAAGTATTGTTGCCCCCTGTCTACGCTGTCAGATAATGACTCTGCTGCTTAGCACACAAGGCCTGCTGTGCTGCAGGCCCCTGACCCAGCTCTCCTCACCACCTATCTTAGGACAGCAGAGCTCTCCGCTGCATTTGTCACAGAAGTAATGTTCACGTCTGTGTCTCCCCAACCTGAGTAAGCCCCATAAGCCCACAATCACTGTATGGTCACAGCACCACCAGCAAGTGCTGGCCTGCTGTGCTGCAGGCCCCTGACCCAGCTCTCCTCACCTCCTATCTTAGGACAGCAGAGCTCTCCTTCGCTGCATTTGTCACAGAAGTAATGTTCACGTCTGTGTCTCCCCAACCTGAGTAAGCCCCATAAGCCCACAATCACTGTATGGTCACAGCACCACCAGCAAGTGCTTGGTACATATCAAGTGTTATAGTGAGGTTGACATGATGAATGAACAAACCTCCACAAATGAAGAACCTGAGGTCAAGAGTGGGGGGATGTTCCCCCAGTCCTACACTAGAATACATCCAAGATGGGTCTCAAAGCCTAGCCTAAGGTTGAGGAGGGCACACAGACAAGGGCAGGGAAATCTTGCACTCAGAAAACGTCTGCACTCCAGGCCTCCTCGCCACCCCCCACCACCTCAGAGCAGCATCCTTTTATCTATCGCATATTTTACCCTCCATCAAAGGTTCATTAGAAAGAGTTATGTTCTTAAGTAAGACTTAAACATTGCTGCCTACCCCAAGCTGGTTCCCAACTAGATAAACATACCTATGTTTATCTAGATCAGGCTACACAGGTGCTGGCCCCACAAAAGAAGAGTCAGGCCCATCTGCACAAAACTTCTCATCAGCAATTAGGAGGCTGACAAATATGAGCAGTCGCCCTGGGCTGGGCACAGCAGAGAATTTTGTGCGTTTTGCCTAATCACACAGCCAGCACTTGTGGCATTTGCTTAGAGCTGCCCATCCTGGAGAGTGAGAGCTACAAAGTCAATGTGAGCTGCTGGGTAAAAAACCCACTCATCAGAGGGCAACATTAACTGAGAACCGGCATCAGCATGGTCAGGGAACTCGCCCTCTCTGAGTACCTTTAACATGCATGGCCAAGTGCTGAGGGTGATCTGAGGAGAAGGTGTCAAGAAGCAAAAGGTTGGAACTTCAAAAACTCAAGCCAAGGCAGGTCACTCCAGCAGGGACTCAGGCATAGGACAGCAGGCAGAGTGATCATTTCAGAACCAAGTTGCTAAAGCAGGGGTGGGAATGGATGCCAAATCATGCCAACTTTGCAGCCTGGGCTGAACGTGGACTTGGCCCTCAGGCTAGAGGTGGCACTAAGATCAAAGGAGATCCTTCAGGGTCAGGATAAGGCCATCTTATTTAATGATCTAACTCATGGCATGACACCTGGTTTGTGTTTGTAGAATGATTTTAAAAAGAGAGAGAAGTGGGCCCTGGCTATTAATCCAAGACTCAGTCTAGGTCTGTAACAAATCTCTCTATCATTAATTGAGCATTTGCTAAGTGCCAGCACTGTCCTAAGTACATCACACCCAGAATAACTCTGAGAGGAATGTATTACAATCCTCATCTGACAATTGAGCAAAGAGTAATTTGCATAAGGGCAGCAAGCCAGCAGACAGGAGAACTAGAATTTGATTTCAACTCTACCTGATTCAAGCATCTGAGCTTTTAACTGTCATGTTTTTCAGCTAACTCACCAAACAAGTTGCAATAAAAGGTGGGGAGCGTTTGTGTATAGGGTAAAGGAAAAGAGGATCCCTTTCCTAGGGGGTAGAAAAGCATGGAACATGATATAAAATGGGACTGAATATGAGCAATTATCTCAGATTCAACAGCACTATTCCTCCCACCAAAGAAGCTTCCCTGATTCCCCTAAGTGATGTTCCTTATCACACACTTTGAGCTCCCCTCCCTTCCTTGTAGCATCTGCTACCATTTTATTCAAATAAGCAATGTGAGTGGAGCTACTTAAATGTCTGACTCTCTTTATAAAACATGGGTGGGGGACCAGCAGTTAGCGGCGTAATGTCTATGTCGCTGGACTCCCACGTAGTCGACCGCAGTTTGCATCCCAGACCCGGTGGCTTAAACTCACACCAGGCACATGTGCATGAGAGACAAAGATCCCGAGAGGAGCATGGAGGAGAAGGGATTGCGGCGAGGCCATCCCCCCTGTGGGGAGATTTCTCGCTTTCTGTCTCTCTGTCTCTCTCTGTCTGGCAAACGCACACACCCTATAGCAAAAACCTCTCAAAAAAAAAAAGAAATGGGTGGGAGAGGGGGTTGCTGTGACTCTCCACATGGTAGGACTCAGTATTTTTTTTAATATGTGAGTTAGATAATTGATTGACACACAATAGGGGGAGGAACTTTCTAGTGGCTTACTTTTTTAAAGGATTGTTTATCATTATTACTGAATTTAATTTGATACAGGCACTCATGAGAGAGAGAGAGAGAGTAAGTGAGAAAGCAAACTTCCAGGTCCAGGACTCAAACTGCACTCAGTCATGTGGGAGTTCAATGCTCCAACCACCTCGCCACCCGCTGTCTCCATCTAGTGGCATATTTGTTTGTTTGTTTTAAAAGAGATTTTTGCTATAGGGTGTGTGTGTTTGCCAGAAAGACAAAGAAATAGAATGTGAGAAACCACCCCCAGGGGACATGGCCATGCCACAATCCCTTCTCCTCCAATATCTTCTCAGGAGTTTGGCCATGCATGCATACGTGCCTGATATGAGTATTAAGCCGCAGAGTCCAGGACTCGAATCATGGTTGACTCAGTGGGAATCCAGCAACATAGCTATTACATCATCTACTGGTCCCAAATTGTATTTAATTTTATATATTATTATTATTATTTAATCTGAGTTAGAGAGAGACAGGGAGAGAAAGAAAGGGAAAGTGAGAAAGCAAGCTGCCAGGTCAAGGACTCAAACTGTGGCCAGACTTGTGGGAGTCCAGCACCTAATCACCATGCCACCTGCAGGTCTGCTCTAGTGGCATAGTTTATGGAGTAATAGAAGATGAAGACAAATGGAACCATTTTAAGACCTTATTTATAGAGAAAGGGGTAGAGCTTCATGTTGATGTTGTGGGTAATAGGAAACCACTGTAGACTCAACTATCTGTATAAGAAACACTAATCAGACAGAGGTACAAAATAAACCAGCCCAGGGAGAACCCAACAATCTAAATATTATAAACATTTGAATCAGGACAGATGCTCGAGCTAACACGTTCTTGTGACAGTGACAGTGAGAATGTAGTAGTAGGAATTAATCAAGGAAACATATGGATGCATGCTCTTCCAAGTACATGTCTCATGAAAAGTTAATAAGTAAGTGGGGAGGGGGGGTGAACAGCAGATGGTATAGTAGTTAAGGTGCAGATTCCCACATAGCCAACCATGGTTCAAGTCCCAGACCCGGCAGATTGAAAATCACACAAGGTACATATGTGTGTGTGCCCAAAATACTGATAGGCAAATGGAGGGAAAAGGACTGCTGTATGGCCATCCCCCAAGGGGTGATTTATCACTTTCCCTCTCTCTGTGTCTCTGTGTGTGTCTCTCTCTGGTGAGTGCACATGTCCTATGGCGAAAACCTGGGGAAAAAAGTAAGTAGAGACGTAAAGATTGGTTGGTAGAAGAAATAGGAGAGATCAAATCTGCCTGGCTTTATAAACTCTACTTTCTTCCAGTATAGAGGATTATATTTCACCAGAACTCAGGTGATGTTGAACAAAGGTTTAAAAATATATTCCATTATTATTCATTTCTGAGTCTGAGGCATGACCAGCCAAGAGTAAACAAAATACATTTCTTAGGGTTTTTGGAAGACTCTGAGCCATTGCCCAGTGAATCATCCACTCAACCACATCTCTGAACTTACAGTTCTAGACCATTGACTTTGAAGCAGGACTACTCCAGGTAAGGCTTCTCTTAGCCCTACTCCTCCCCATTTTGAACAGAATCCAAGGAGGAGCCCATGAAAACTAAGACATCATGATAGATGCTTAAGCTGGTTTTTGTCAGACAGATGACCTGGGTTCAAATTCCAGCTTTGACACCACCAGTGAATCACTGGGCAAATTAGCTAATGGTATATGAACTACTGCTCATAGATCCATGAACCAGAATGAGGGTACAGAAACATGAATCCCCCTAAGGATTCTCATTCATTGGACAAATATTCACTGACCACATATTATATTCCAGGCTTTGTGCTAGGTGCTGGAATGGTGATGCGCAAAAGAGAGGAAGACTCTAGTCTGGAAAGACACACAAAACAAAAACCACATGAGCAAACATTAAATTGCAACTGTTCTAAGTACCACAAAAGAGAGATTCAGGATAACATATGAGCCTATAGAAGGGGGGTTTTAACTAGTTATGGAGGTTAGGGAAGGTTTAACCTGAGACCTGAAGGAGTAGGTGAAGTTTAGGTGGAAAAACACTCCAGGCAGAGAGATGGTTACAGATAAAGTGCTTATGGTAGAAACTTAGTGGATGGGAACTACAACAAAGTAGTAAGTCTGAGCAGATAAAAACACAAGAGCTAATATGATGGGAAATGAACCTAACACCAGATAGGCTGGGTCTTATAAACCATTTCTTTGAGCATGTTTTACCTTAAAATCAAAGGGTAACCACTGAATAGGCATTGAAAGTAGAATAGGATGGAGGTCAAAGGATGGGCACAGAGCCATTGCTTACCTAACCAGTTATTCTGGCTGGCCTGGAAGAGGGTAGAGTAAACCCAGAGTAACCAGCTTGAAAGCTGTTGCACTCTCTTGGCAAGAGATGATGCCAGATCTGACCAGGATGGTCGGGGGCAAGAAACAGACTCAGCATTTATTGAAGAAGGAGAACTGACAAGACTTTCTGATAGACGAACAGGGGAAGGTGTTTCCAAGACAGCCCCAGGCTTCTAGCCTAAAAAATGGGCCAGAGGAGCCATTTACTGGAAAGAAAAACATAAAGTTGATGATCAGATATGGGATTTAATCACAAGTTTTTCTTTAGCTATATTAAATTTGTAATACATCTGAAACACCTAAAAAAGAAATGCTAATTAGGCAGCTGCATATGTATACCTGATGCTCAAAATATGCATTTGTAAATTATTAGTGTATAGTGAGTAATTGAATATGAGGGCACTGATAAGACCACACAAGGAGTGAAAAGCAAGGCCTATGAACAGGTCTATGGAACTCAACATTGCTCAACTCATGCTTTGCAGGCTCTCCTTATCAAAATAATGAAGCCAGTGATGAGGGTCAGCTACATTTATTCAGCCTTACCATGTTCTATGCACTTACATAAATCAGCTATTCTAACTCCCTCTTTCTCATAATAAAGGAAATATGCCCAAGTATTCTTGTTTCCATTTTCCAGATGCAGAAATTAAGGTTTAAAAAATACTTTATTTGCCCAAGGTCACCCAGCTGATAGAAAGATACTCCTGGTTTGTCCTCATTGTACCCATCATAGCCATGACAAAAAAGAACAACAAATACTAAACTCAACAAATGGAAGACAGCAAATTTAACTAGTGGAAAGACCGAGGCTTATACTAAAAGATGCCACTTAAACTCCTACAGCTATGCTCTCCCCACATGCTCAGCCTCTGGGGAATGTCAGTGTCTCTGCCCTGTTTCCTCCTCACATTAGTCCCCAGGCTAATATGAAGACTGGATGTAATGACTTCACCTCTATGCTGCCCCATAATAAGAAACAACTTACAACAAATCCCAGGGGGGCACTTGTGATGCAGCAGAACAAATTTCCATCCAAAGATGAAACACTTACTCCTCTTTGGCACTTAGCAAGTTATTTAACCCCTCCCTGTTGCTATTTCTGAAAAACAAGGATAGTGACATGCTTACACCCTGAGCTACTTGGAGACAGTGACATGCTTACACCCTGAGCTACTTGCGTACAGTAACATGCTTAAACCCTGAGATACCTGGACGATTAAATGATAGGATGTTTGCCCTGCAAACTTATGACAATGTTGGTGAGATCAAATTAACATGTAGGAAATCTTGTCTCTCTTTAAAGATGACTCTTGGCCTCTCAGATCTATTTCAAGAACCAAACCAGATTAATGAAGGGGAAGTGATTGAGAACAGCAAGTAAGGAATGGGATCTATGAAAAAAGTTCTTGAGTTATTTTTTTAATTAATATTAATTCACCTTAAAAAGAGGGATGCAAAGAAGTTGACCTAATAAATTATTTCACCTGCCCACCCAACCCTCCCAAAAAAGGATGATGAATGTGAATAAGACTTAGTCTTTTTTGAAAACTGAGAAGTGTGTGTTGGTGGCCCCAGATGTCCTTTGTCATCATCATTCTCACTCTCATTGCTATCACTGTGTCAGGTGCTTTATAATAATTCCAAGATGGTCTTAAGAGTAATATGGGAAGCTAACAGTTTATTGATTAGTTACCATGGACCAGCCACTGTGGGCTAAGTGCTTTATGTGCATTATTTCATTGAGTCCTTGTTGAGTGAGAGATATTGATTGAAGGAAGAATCTATCACATTGAAGGAGAGAAAGGTACCAGGGGTAGTCACTGAATTTGGGAAAGCATGTATATGTCACCCACACTGTGTGATAAAAAAAGCGGGGGGGTAGGGGGGAGTGTTCTGGCAGAAACTGCAGAATGTCTACATCTTGGAGACATTAAAGAGAGATGAGCAGAGCAGAAAATTGGATAAAACAGTTCATCTTTCAAAAAGTCCATACTCCACACGCTTCATTCTGAATTGCCACCATCCCAAATGAGTTCCACAATATTTCAAGCTGTCCTCTAGTGTTACCTAGAACCACCACCACCATCATCCTACCTAATACGTACTTTGAGTACTTTTATGTATTTTTTTCATACCATCTTCTCTTCTTGACAATCTAATTAATCGAATGAAGTAAGCTTGTGATTAATTTGTTCGTTTTAAATATAAAGAAACTGAGTCTCAGCAAAGTATAACAATTTTGCTGAATCCAGCCAATAGATTCACATACAAGGATTTTTGAGTCCAGCATTCACGATCTCAATTAGGTCATTATTCAGTTTTCTCATCCACGCTGGGCAGTCCTTACTAAGGAGAGATCCTCCAATAAGCCAGAGATTTAAGATGCTTCTTTTTTAATTTAAGTTTTTTTTTTTTTTTTGCTGTTTTTGTTTTTGTTTTTTAGAGAGAGAGAAATATTTGCTGTAGGGCACATGCGCTCAGCAGAGACAGTGAGAAAGTGAGAAATCACCACCATCCACCCACCCCGGGGGGGAACAGCCATGCTGTAATCCCTTCTCCATTCTCCTCTTGGGATCCTGGGTATGCACACACATGTCCAGTGTGAGTTCCAGCCACCAAGTCCACGACTCAAACCATGATTTGTCTTGTGGGAGTCCAGCACCACGACTACTACACCATCTGCTGGACCTGTGGGATGCTTCTTAAGAAGACATGTTCGGAGGTTCACATAAAAGTAAATTACGGGGGAACCAGCAGTTAGCATAATGACTATGTCTCTGGACTCCCACGTAGTCGACCGCGGTTCGCGTCCTGGACCCGGCGGCTTAAAACTCACGCCGGGCACATGTGCGTGCGTGCCCAAGATCCCGAGAGGAGAATGGAGGAGGAGGGATTGTGGCGTGACCATCCCCCCCAGGGAGTGATTTCTCACTTTCTGTCTCTATGTCTCTCTCTGTCTGTCTGGCGAGCACACGTGCTCTATAGCGAAAACCTCTCCAAAAAAAAAGGAAAAAATGAATTACAGGGCCCAGGGAATCAAGCAGGACTGAGTTTAATCATTGAACTAACAGTGTTATCCATGGACTTATGTTCTTTGAACACTAAGTGTCTTGTAGGTGATTTACATCACACACCTATCATCTTCAAGAACTTTTATTCTCAAAAGGGATTTTAAAACTTGGGAATTAGAAAACAAAACCAAGGGACCAGCAGGTGGCATAGCAATTAAGGCACTGGACACTCCAACATGGCCGACCACGGTTTGAGTCCTGGACCTGGTGGCTTGCTTTCTCTCTCTCTCTCTCTCTCTCTCTCTCTCTGTG
>NW_006207220.1:1718952-1739932 GCF_000334495.1 Tupaia belangeri chinensis
GGGAGTGATTTCTCACTTTCTGTCTCTATGTCTCTCTCTGTCTGTCTGGCGAGCACACGTGCTCTATAGCGAAAACCTCTCCAAAAAAAAAGGAAAAAATGAATTACAGGGCCCAGGGAATCAAGCAGGACTGAGTTTAATCATTGAACTAACAGTGTTATCCATGGACTTATGTTCTTTGAACACTAAGTGTCTTGTAGGTGATTTACATCACACACCTATCATCTTCAAGAACTTTTATTCTCAAAAGGGATTTTAAAACTTGGGAATTAGAAAACAAAACCAAGGGACCAGCAGGTGGCATAGCAATTAAGGCACTGGACACTCCAACATGGCCGACCACGGTTTGAGTCCTGGACCTGGTGGCTTGCTTTCTCTCTCTCTCTCTCTCTCTCTCTCTCTCTGTGTGTGTGTGTGTGTGTGTGTGTGTGTGTCTAGTCAAATTAAAAGTAATATTTAAAAAAGGAAAGGAAATAAAGCCAAAATTATTTCCCACAAGAAACTAAACAGACTCTCTTTTTAGGAAAATAGAAAAAAGATAGCTCATATGTAAAGCAAATTCACCAAAGAAAGTTATAAGAAACTTAACACACTATTCACCTGAATGAAACTTCAAGGCCTGGACTCAAGGATCTTTCTCTAGATTCACTACTCTAGGCCTCCTTATTTGAACAAAGAGAAGTTTGGACTGAAAGATTTCTAAGTTGCCTTCCAGCTCTGACAGTCTATGAAACTGTGATAAAATACTTTCTAAGGAACCTGACAGCATTGGGAAGATTTAAGAAATACCTGCTTTGCAAAAGAACAGACTAAAATTGCCTCAGTGTCAGTCACCACTGCCTTTGCTCCCCACCAACCCCTCACCACACCTATCCTGCCTCACACAGAAAAAGAAATTCAAAAAGTTCTGGCACCTAGCTTGAGTTCAACATTATCTAGGCTTGAAACCACAGTAACATGAAAAGCACTGCCGCTGCCTTCTAAGAGCTAACAGACTACTTCCCAACTCTGACTACTTCCTAAGAATCAGTGAGCAAATAGACGTACAAGGGTTTAAATGCTTGGCAGGTGAGACTCTGAACTGAAATTTGTGGGGATCTTCTGGGGTCTGTTGTTTTATCTTCTCAGACTGAATCATACCTCCCAGCAACAACAGCTGAGTTTCCCTTTGGGAAACATCCACTTTGGATCCATATGGTTCAGTGAGGGGTGATTCTGCGCACTAGCCATCCATATACTGCACCCTCAGACCATGGAGATAATTTCAGAGATGAGCATGCAATCCAAGCTGGGCCAAGAAGAACCTACCCCCAGACTTAATGTAACTACTGGGAAACAGGTGCTTACTTCCTGTTGGAGTTCCTAGCACACAAGTCTCAAAGTAGGGGGGTTGCCATCTTAGTGACCCCTTCAGGAAAATTTGCCTGAGAAGGAGTTCAACATACAGACAGGTTCTGTGCTCAGAGGAATCAGGAGACTGACGTGAGCACCTGGATTTCACCATGCCTGAAGTCCACCTCTATTGTCTTGTTTTTTTTCATTATGTAGGCCAGTAAATTTTCTTTGTTTTGGCCAATTCAAGCTTCATGTACTCTACTTGTAATTCAAAAAGCCTTAGATAATAAATGTTTTAGTCAAAAAAAAAATAAAACAAGTCTTTATTCAATTTCAATCAACTAGGTATCATGGGTGCAAATAGAAGCAATATATGTCACAGTCGTTTCTCTTGAGTAATTGATATTATTGGTACTTCAGTTTTCTTCAGGAAGTGACATTTTATGATTCTTTTTTTTTTTTTTTTTGGAGGGGTTTTTACTAGGGGACGTGGACTTGCGCACTCGCCAGACAGACAGAGAGAGACAGAGAGACAGAAAGCAAGAAATCAACCCCCAAGGGGGATGGTCACGCCACAATCCCTTCTCCTCCATTCTCCTCTTGGGATCTTGGGCACGCACGCACATGCGCCCAGCGTGAGTTTTAAGCTACCAGGTCCGGGATGCGAACCACGGTCGACTACGTGGGAATCCAGTGACATAGCCATTACGCTAACTGCTGGTTCCCAGATATTTTACGATTCTTAATGGAGGACGATTCTTAATTCACTCCACACCATTCCTCATCTTACCTTCACCGCCCCTGGGTTAATCTCACCCAGGCCTTCAGTCTCTGCCCGGGGTCTCATTTCATGCTTTAACCAACACTCAGGTTCAGAGAAAATAAGAATCTTTCCCAAGACTACACAACTAATAAATTCCCAAAGCCACACATCCAAAGAGACAACCCGAATTTTCTTATCCTTGTCCCATCCTCAAATTTATCTTGGAATCCTCAGCCTCTCCATTTCTATCCCACTATTTTAGACCAGATCATCATCATGCCTTGACTGAACCATGTTGACAGCTTCCAAACTTACATATTTCTTTCAACTCTGTTCCCTTAAGTGATTCTGTTCTTAAATAATTCTCCGTAAAATCTAACCATTCACTCCCTTTTTAAATCCTTCATTATCTTCCCAGCTATACTTAGAATAAAGTCCAAACTCCCTAGCTTGCCCTAAAGGTCCCAGATGGTCTGACTCTCCTCCTCTCCAGATTCCCATCCCATCACTCTCCACCACCATCTCTGCTCTCTGCACTCCAAGTACCCTGCTTTTCCTCCAGTTACAAGCACACCTAGGTAGTTCTTGCCTCAGAACTTTTGCCTATGTCATAAGTCTTTGACTCCAATCCACACCTGGCAGGTTGGTTTCTTCTTTTTGGGTGTGGGGGTAGGGAGGATTCAACTTATGTCATCACCAAGTAAGTCTCACTACTATAACTGACATTTTTTTCATTGTCTTTATCACAATTTGAAATTTTATTCTTTTATTTATTTGTGTTCTTACTTATAGTAGTGAATCCTGCTAGGAAAAAAGTTCCATGAAAGCTGAGGGTTGCCCTGCTCTGCTGCCCAGAGTAGCCTCAGCACTTAACTAAGTGCCAGAACTTTGGAAGATATATAATACATTTGAGGTACTTCAGAAAGTTTATGAAAAACTGTAATTGAAGTGTAAATTTATTTTCAGTGGGAAAAAAAAACACATAAAAAATGTTCATGGTTTTCGTACCATACACATTTTCCACAAACTTTTTGAAAATCCTTCCGCGCCCATATTTGCTGAGCAGGTGGATGAAAGGATAGATGTAAGTGGAGATGAGGTGTTCTAATTCCGATCTGTCTAGGCTTCAGAAGAACTAATATCACCTGCGAGAAGACACCCAAACAAGCAGGCAATAATTCTATGCATGGTGGTGTTACATAAGGAATATTCTCTTGTTTTGCTCTGTAGAATGGGACTACCACAGTGTACTGTGAGACTGAATTAGAAAACAAAAAATTCCACAACATGTACCAGATATTACAACTTATGACATGCATATCCAGGAAGTCCCTGGCCACCAGTTGCAATCTTCACCAAACTTAAACTGAAATATAAACAAAATAGGCTTTCTGACCTTTAGTTTGTAATAAAAAATATATATGTGTATATATATTGAATGTTGAGGCAATCACGGTAGAAGATATATTACCTTCCATTGTTTTCTGCACAGATCTGTAGCTATTTCAGAAAAAGAGGCTTGGTTACAAGGTAAATTTCATTTGTTTTGTATAAAGAACAATGTGACATTTTTGACAATGTACTGTAAAATATGCCACATTTTTTAAACAAAGTGAGATATAATAAAAATGAAATATAAGATTCCAGAGAACAGCTAAGATTAGAAAAGAGCTTATAGTTCTTTTAGACTACCCATAACATTTATGAAAAAAAACTTTATACCCTTACATACAAAAATAAATTGAATAAGAAAAAGTATAATTAAATAATTAGTTTACAGCTTATTGTTTAACATTTTTCCTTCAACAGAATATCAGCTCAATGAAGGTAAAGACAAATCTGTCAGGCCCAGCAGATGGTATAGTGATTAGGGCACTGAACACCAACATGGCCAACAGTAGTTTGAATCCGGGCCCCAGCAGCTTGAATCTCACACTGGGTGCATGTTCATGCATGCCCAGAATCCAAGAGGAGAATGGAGGAGAAGGGATTGTGGCATGGCCACCCTGAGGGGTAATTTCTTGCTTTCAGTCTCTCTCTCTCTCTTTGTGTGAGTGTGTGTGTGTGTGTGTGTGTGTGTGTGTGTGTCTGTGTGAAGGAGTTTGTGTTTGGGTCTGTGTTGATGAATTGTTATGTCCGTCGAGCATGGAAAGATTGCACCCCTGCCCAGAATCCAAGAGGAGAATGGAGGAGAAGGGATTGTGGCATGGCCACCCTGAGGGGAAATTTCTTGCTTTCAGTCTCTCTCTCTCTCTTTGTGTGAGTGTGTGTGTGTGTGTGTGTGTGTGTGTGTGTGTCTGTCTGTCTCTCCAGGCAAGGGCACATGACCGATAAAAAAAAAATCTCTCTAAAAAAAAAAAAAAAAAAGACATATCTGTCAATGACTAAAGTACATAGAAAAAGCTAGTGTAAGTGCTCAAATTTTGCTGAATGAATGGAATAATAATGTAATGTAAGCCTTTGGGTTCTCTACAGAGAAGTAACGTTTGTAAAATAAAGTTCGAAATCATTATGAAACTCATTTTAGTATTAGGAAATAGAACTTTAAAGTCCAGGCCTGCCCTTTCATCTACCCATGGACAAAGTTTCCTAGGGTAGGACTGGATTCCATATCTCTGTTTAACCCAACACTTAATAGTGAAGGTAGCTGAGTGCCATGTCCGGACATGGGCCTGGATACTTTCTAGAAAGATGTAGGCTGGGACCAGCAGTTAGCGTAATGGCTAAGTCGCTGGACTCCCACGTAGTCGACCGCAGTTCGCGTCCCGGACCCAGTGGCTTAAAACTCATGTTGGGCGCGTGTGCATGCGTGCCCAAGATCCCGAGAGGAGTGCGGAGGAGAAGGGATTGCAGTGTGGCCATCCCCCCTGGAGGGTGATTTCTCGTTTTCGGTCTCTTTCTGCCTCTCTCTGTCTGTCTGGCGAGCACATGTGCCCTATAGCAAAAACCTCTCAAAAATAAATAAATAAAAAAGAAAGAAAGAAAGATGTGAGCTGGGAATCCTGAGACCCAGAGTGGAAATTATGGGAAAGAAGTCAGGCCATATCTTTGATCTACCAAAGTTGGTCAAGTTGATAAAATTCTGGTTCCCTCCATGCCCTTAAATCTGGGTGACCTTAAACAAATCACTTGTCCTCTTTGAGCTTTAATATCTCCAGCCTCAAAGGGGAATAATATTTTTCAGAGAGCTAAAGCCCCCTCTGACATTGACAACGTGTGGTTTTACAATGTGTCAAACCTAGGAAAGATCTGAAACAAAGCCAAACCCTGCCTTGAACAAAGAATTGTAGGTATTTGCTGTAATGTCGAGACCCTACAACAGGTTTCCCTGGATATGGCCAGCCCAGAGCAGATGCACAAAGTCTGAGGGAAAACAGCAACTTGTATCCCTAATCTGGTGCTACAGTGGTTAAATAGAGAGTCTGGAGTCAGAAAATTCGGATTCAAATCCCATAACTGCCATTTACAACTATGTGACCTTGAGGACAGCTTCAATCTTTTCCTCTGTAAACTAGAAATAAACAGTAGTATCTTCATCACGAGGACGTGATGACGAGGCCGTGACTAGCATGCAGTAGGTGCTCAACCAATATTGGTAGCACAATCACCAGCATCCCCACCGGGTCACAGCGTCCTCATCTTCCTCCCCCGTGCAGCCAGCCTGAAACTTCCTCTACTTTATTACCAGTTCCTCGAGAACTGCGGCAGCCCGAGCACATCATGCCTCTGACATAAATCAAAGGCAGATGATCTCCCTTCACTGACTCGTCCCCGTAAATCAGCACCGTTGCCTGAACAGAGACAGATTCAGATTCCAAACGTGTTCTCCGGTCGTCCTCTCCCGGTGAAAGATGACTTCTCAAACCAGAGTTTAGAGCTCAAAAGAAATGTTAGAGGTGACCCAAGCCAGCCCCTTTAATTTATAGTGAGGAAAACTGAGGCCCAGAGAAGAAATGAGAATTGCCCAGATAAAAACTGAGAATTGCAGACACAAGACTAGGACCGAGAATTCTTGACTCCCAGCCTGTGTGGCTTTTACTCAGTGCAGTAACAGGAACCAGGCTGAGGGAGCAATCAGTCCCTGATATGGGCACACTGGTTCTAGAGAATTTTAAGATATTTATAATAATTGTTGGGGTGGAGGCCAGCAGATGGCATGGTGGTTATATCACTGGACTCCCACATGGCCATTCATGGTTCAAGTCCCATACCCAATAGTTTGAAACTCACACCAGGTACATGTGCATGCATGCCCAAGATCCCAGTGGTACAATGGAGAAGGGATTGCAGTGTGGCCGTCCCCCATGGGGGGTGATTTATTACTTTCTGTCTCTGTCTCTCTGTCTCTCCAGCAAGCACACATGCCCTGTGACAACTATCTCTCAAAAAATAAATAAATAAAAAGATTTAAAATAATAATTGTTAGGGTGTTCAAAAACTCTGCTTTTTACGATCACCATGTGCCTGAAATTGTAAATAATGCCAACAATAAAATATACCTCCCTCTTCTTCAAAAATTTTTTGGTTGGTCTATGAGAGTAGGCACCATACCCTGAGATCTCCACTCCGCTCCGCTCCCTCTACTCCATATCTCCCTGAGACCCAGCTGGTGGCCCAGCTGGGCCTTGCAAACGTCTCATGACCATTCCCTTACTTCATGTAACTGGCTCGTGACCGGGCCTGTTCTGGAGGTATGTGCACCCCTCCCACATTAACAACACAAGATTGGAACATTAAACCCAAAGCACATTCTGCTGCTTCTGTTCACTGATAAGCTAACCTTTTATTGTAACCTTCAAACAATGTTATGTGCAAAGCAGCCTCCTGTCTTGGTGACAGGGAATCTGCACTGATCTTTAATTGATTTATGAATGCTTTATTCTTACCGTATATAACCTGAGCCTGTGTTTGATGACAACACAGATCATTCTCCACCCATCAGTGGAGCATGCTGCCCTGCTAGGTAAGTAATAAACTCATATCTTCTCCTGCTGGACCTCTGGGTGCATTCTTTGGAATCAGCAAACATTACAGGCTAGTCCTCTTAGATTTGGGGCTTTCCTAGAACAGTCTAAGTTCTAAACAATTGCTGAAGTTATTGTTGAATTTTAATGATATAAAATAAGTTTGAAATATAGGCTCAGATCCACACACACATTAACTGGAGAGAAAGTTTGTGAGCATTTGAAGCCACCTGGGCTTGGTTCAAACACAGTTCCTGTCTCCAGCCCTGTTGTACTCCATGTTCCTACACGTGCACAGTAAATCTGAAATGCACAGGAATGGTAAGGGAGAGACAGAATTTAAGATAATTCAACTCTGCCATTCTGTACAATGACTTGAAGTTTCTATTTGGACTCAAAATTGAAATCATTTGAACAGTGCAAAATGCAAAGTATAATATTTTCATTCTGTAAGTGAAAAGTTTAGCATAGATATAAAAAAAATTACTGAGTCTAAATACTGCCTTTAAGAATGAAATGGGTTCTTGTTTTGTTGACTATTATAAAACTACAGAATAAATTAAGAGAATATGATTATGCCTGATAATTAAAGATTATCACTGAAAAAGTTCAGTGGTCTAATAGGGGAGGAAGGAGTATGAAATAATCTCTGACTATCACACATGTTAGGTACACCACTATTTTGATTACACGGTAACATGCAACATGGAACATGTGAAGGTTGGAGGAAGCCCTTCTAACCCACCACTAGGATTTCCTTGCATGTGTAGCAGTCTTCATTATTGTAAAATCCCAGGCCACCCTGGACCCTTTTTCCCATCCCAACACCCCACGCAGCCCAGTGGAGTGGCTTTTCTGAATAAAGGCTGGAGGAGGAAGTGTACACAGCAACGCTCTCTCTTCCCTTTTGAGCACCAGTTGACCTACAGAGAGCATATGCCCACCCTTAGCAGGGTACTATGCAAAGTAAGTTTCTCTAAGACGGGGGCTTGTGCTGGCTGGGAGGAGGTAGCAGGCTTTGGTTTTCTGGTCACTCAAGCTGCAACCTTCAGTGTTAGCCTTCCAATGACAAAGGTGACATTGTACCCTCTGATTTACTTCTTTATCTTATCTCTTAATTGATGCAGAACTCAAGTCAAAGAGCTGCCTTTACTATTGGGTTGTTGGGAAAAGTTACAACATATTTTTGCATAGAAAAACATAGGAAAAATATGTCATGACTTTTCTGAGATCCCAACATATCCACTCATAACCTAACATTTGGGATGATAACCTAACATTTGTGATGATAATAGCAATAGTAGCAAAATAGCAATTTTTTTAATCCATCATGCTTTCAATATTTATTGTATCAGGCTTTGTGATGAATTTAAATCCATTATGTTACTGAATCTTCCTGACATATCACAAGGCAGGTTCTGTTCTTATCTCTACATTTCAGATGAGAAAACTGAGGTTCAGTGATGAATAAACACACCTACCATCACACAGCTTGCAAATGGTAAGAGGGGACTTTGAACTGTGTTGATCTATTCAGGGCTCAAACATTTATCCACCACACTACTCTGCTTAGTAGTGGAAGAAAAATCCACTGATAGGCCCTACTTGTGAGATTTAAATTCAGAATAATGCACTGCTCCCAGGACCATTGGGTCTCCAGGTTTTTGTTCTTTTCTAAGGTTTTTGCCATAGAGTGTGTGCACTCACCGGAGAAAGACAGTAAGACAGAAAGTGAGAAATCATTCCAGGGGGCATGGCCACATTGTAATACCTTCTCTTTATTTCTCCTCCTAAGATTTTAGGCACATGTGTCCAGCATGATTTTCAAGCTACCTGGTCCAGGATTTGAGCTGCAGTTGGCCATGTAGGAGTCCAGCACCATAACCACTTCGCCATCTGCTGGCTCCGGGACCTCCTGCTTTGAAGATGGAAGAATGGCTCATGTTCTCTCACCTCTGGGATCTGCTGATTTGTCTCTCCCCAAGTGAGAAGTACAAGAGATTTAATTTTCAGATGGGCTCCATGCTATGAACATGGAGCATAGCATCCTGGTCACACCTGCTCTGTGGCCCCACCTCTGCCGGTCATCTCGTGTTAAAGTCTTGCCTTGCAACGTGGCTTGGCACTTCCCAGCTCCAAGGCTGCCAGCTACAGCATCTTTGGTCTGAGAGGAGCCTGGGCAACAAGCATTGCTACAAGGTGACAAACTCAGCTCACACCACGCCTTCTTGGCAGGGCTAGCCACCGCTTTTGTGATGCAATTTTAGGAGCTCTAGAATATCCCAATCTGCTCTCTACCCAAAAGAATATCCTTCTTCCACCCCAACTGGCTTATCACAGAGCCTGAATATCCACCATTACAAAGGTATCCCTTTGACCTAGAGTACCACCCTCTATTAAAAAGTAATTCTCTGAGCCTCACTTTCTTTGTGTAGAATGGGAGTATACAAAATACCCACTTCAAAGAATTGATGTGTGAGGCCAGCAGATGGCATAGAATTTAAGTCACTGGACTCCCACATGGGTGACCACAGGTCAAGTCCTGGACCTGGTGGCTTGACATTCACACTGGGTGAGTGTGTGTGCATGCATGCCCAAGATCCTGAGAGGAGATTGGAGAAGAAGGGACTGTGGCATGGTCATACTCTCCCAGGGGGTGATCGATCTCTCTCTCTCTCTCTTGCAAGCACCCATGCCCTAAGGCAAAAACTTCAGGGGGGATAAGAAGGGGGTTGACATGAAACTAAAAGAGCATGTAGTATATATATCAGCATTCCAGGTGCAAAATACACAGCCAGTAAACATTAACAGTGACTTCATTACCATCACCACCACTAAGTTTGGTTATTTCATATATATGATTTCTTTGTTCAAAGGCTTAGAAACAGAACCTAGGATTGATCTGAGAAACTGTCAATATACCTGGGAATGAGGACACATGAATTCTAATAGTGCTTTGGCATTAACTCACTATGTTCTAGAAATATCACAAATATTATCTAGGCTTGTTTAATTGTCCTCATTATCCTTATTATTGTTATTAAGATACCTTTTGTTTTGTAGTGTACTTTAGTTCATAGTGTTTTGGCATTCCTCATCTTATTTAAGCTTCCTAGCGATCCTAGAGGTAGGTGAGACAGATATGGAATCTGAGGCTCCATATTTCTAAGTGACCTACCAAAGCTCTCAGCGCTGGCTAATGGCAGAACCAGTGCTACTTCCAGAAGGCATCACCATCTCTGGTTCAAGAGTGCCAGCATTAAGGTTAGAGAATGTCAGTGCTAGACAAGCTTAGCTGTCTAGTTCAGTGAGGATGACTGCTAAGCTCTCAGGAGCCAATCTCCTGCCCTACACCTACGGCAGGTGTCACTAGTTGACCGTGACCGTGAGTCCATAAATACTTCTCAGCATGGTGCTCCAAGCGGTTCTCAACTCAATCAAGCTGCAAGTGATTTTCAGTGTTTTCTCCTGTCTTGACCAGAGATTGGCAAGCCATAGCCCAGACATATGTTACCAGTCTGTAAGTAGCTATCACCTCCTAGTCTGAGCTTCTCAAACTTTAATATGCCTACAAATGACCTTGGCATCCTGTTAAACTGCAGATTCTCATTCATTAGGTCTAGGTTGTGGCCCAAGATACTGCATTTCTAAAAAGCTCCAAGATGCCACGGCTAATCTGTGTCCAGGGACCACACTTTGGATGGTCAATCCCCAGGTCATGCAGTAGAGATGATTCACCTCTGTGTGTGTGCAAGCCTTGGGCTGCAGCTCACTCCTTAGGAACATCAATCCCATCCCAAGGCTGTCCTGATGCCCATTACCTATTGAGTTCCCTTGAACTGCAAGCACCCATGCCCTAAGGCAAAAACTTCAGGGGGGATAAGAAGGGGGTTGACATGAAACTAAAAGAGCATGTAGTATATATATCAGCATTCCAGGTGCAAAATACACAGCCAGTAAACATTAACAGTGACTTCATTACCATCACCACCACTAAGTTTGGTTATTTCATATATATGATTTCTTTGTTCAAAGGCTTAGAAACAGAACCTAGGATTGATCTGAGAAACTGTCAATATACCTGGGAATGAGGACACATGAATTCTAATAGTGCTTTGGCATTAACTCACTATGTTCTAGAAATATCACAAATATTATCTAGGCTTGTTTAATTGTCCTCATTATCCTTATTATTGTTATTAAGATACCTTTTGTTTTGTAGTGTACTTTAGTTCATAGTGTTTTGGCATTCCTCATCTTATTTAAGCTTCCTAGCGATCCTAGAGGTAGGTGAGACAGATATGGAATCTGAGGCTCCATATTTCTAAGTGACCTACCAAAGCTCTCAGCGCTGGCTAATGGCAGAACCAGTGCTACTTCCAGAAGGCATCACCATCTCTGGTTCAAGAGTGCCAGCATTAAGGTTAGAGAATGTCAGTGCTAGACAAGCTTAGCTGTCTAGTTCAGTGAGGATGACTGCTAAGCTCTCAGGAGCCAATCTCCTGCCCTACACCTACGGCAGGTGTCACTAGTTGACCGTGACCGTGAGTCCATAAATACTTCTCAGCATGGTGCTCCAAGCGGTTCTCAACTCAATCAAGCTGCAAGTGATTTTCAGTGTTTTCTCCTGTCTTGACCAGAGATTGGCAAGCCATAGCCCAGACATATGTTACCAGTCTGTAAGTAGCTATCACCTCCTAGTCTGAGCTTCTCAAACTTTAATATGCCTACAAATGACCTTGGCATCCTGTTAAACTGCAGATTCTCATTCATTAGGTCTAGGTTGTGGCCCAAGATACTGCATTTCTAAAAAGCTCCAAGATGCCACGGCTAATCTGTGTCCAGGGACCACACTTTGGATGGTCAATCCCCAGGTCATGCAGTAGAGATGATTCACCTCTGTGTGTGTGCAAGCCTTGGGCTGCAGCTCACTCCTTAGGAACATCAATCCCATCCCAAGGCTGTCCTGATGCCCATTACCTATTGAGTTCCCTTGAACACTCGTGTATTGGAAAGGAGAGCAGGAGAAAGCACATTGTTTATTCTTCCCCCAGTTCTATATCTGTAGACAGTCAACACCCCCTAACCCTCGGGCCCAGGACTTTCAGGGACATTTGAGTGGTGCAGCAGATAGCACACTAACCTGGGAATTAGAAGATGAATTCTAATCTTGCCTCTATAGATTTCTTTGTGTGATCTTGGCCAACCCCTCCATTTTGTCTGTTTCCTCATTAAAGCCTGTGACTCAGATGTAAGTACAGTCTAAAAGCCTCACAGTACCCACCTTGCCAGCTGGCCCCAAGGTCCCTTCTCTTCCCTGGGAAGTCAGGTGATACAGGTATGCCTGTCTGGGTATATTGGCTAGCCCCCCACTGGGTTTGTGGTGGAAAGTGGCAGATGAGAATAAGAATTTCAGAATATCAGTGCTTAAGAGACCTCAGCACCAGCCAATCCAGCCTGTTCATTGAATATTCTGTTCCTCTTATTTGTTTATTCATCTTTTTAAAAACATACAAAGAAACACCTTTGCCCTGGAGACTCAAAGCAATGCTTAGCAATTAAAAGGTACTTAGAAACTGCAACAAATCTTAGGAACCCTAGTAGCATTTTAATGACCCTACAGTAAACCCTTGTTTAGGAAAAGAATAAAAGACTTTCCACTTCCAACTTAAAAGCATCTTTGCCCCAAGGACACTGTCTTTACTGTGAGAGAACTTACTGATGTGGATTCCATGGGCTGGTGCAGAAAGGGCCAGCTGGAAATCAAAACATCTGGGCTCCAGGCCAGTTCTGACAGCCTGAGGCAAGTCATTTTCTAAAGGTGATTCTCAGCATTCTCATCTGTTAAATGGGGATAACAATAAAAAAAATAGTAAGGTTGTACTGAGTACTGAATGGTTACCAGGCACTCTTAGTTCTATCATGTTTAATCTTCATGTAAGCATCAACCTATATGTACCATTATATAACAAATTTTCAGGTGAGAAAACCATAACTTGAAGTAGTTTAATACCCTGGCGAGACTCTATCACAAGTCAGTCTTCTTGATTACAATCATTTGCTCATGTCTCCCTCATTAAACATTTTCTTGCTCTGAACCCCCTATCCAACTCTAAGATTCAAGTAAGACAGATGTGAAAATCACTTCATCTTCCTAAGTGTTGCATACGTATTACTGCAGTTGTTCTGGTAAAACAATGAATGCGTGCAATTTCAGACACCAGAGTAGTGTCTGGGGGCAGAGGGTGTTCAGGGAAGAATTCATGTTCATCTCACAGAATCTTGGACATAACCATTCTTGATTTCACTTCCCCGTAATCTGATCATGGTACTTCTTTTTTCTTTTTCTTTTTTGTTTTTTTGGGGGGTTTTTTTTGGAGAGGTTTTTTTGTTTTGTTTTTTTTTGTTTGTTTTGTTTTGTTTTAATTAGGCGCATGCACTCACCAGAAAGACAAAGAGAGACAGAGAGACAGAAAGCGAGAAATCACCCCCCAGAGGGGTTGGCCATGCCGCAATCCCTTCTCCTCCATTCTCCTCTCGGGATCTTGGGCACGCATGCACACGCGCCCAGCGTGACTTTAAGCCACCGGGTCCGGGACTCGGACCGCAATTGACTACCTGGGAGTCCAGCAACATAGCCATTATGCTAACTGCTGGTCCCAGGTACTTTTTTTCTGAGGTCCCACCAGTCAAACAGTATATACTTACCATCTCAACACTTGAGGAATATTCCTGGGATCACTCAGAGCAGATTTCACTCCACAATTTTTACCTTTGGTATTTGTTCTTCTCACAGGTGGGTAGTAAGAGGTGGAAAGGAGGGGGCTTTGAAGTCTCCCTCTTGGCAAAGCAAGCTGCCTTTTAATCTAAGTCTCCTGTCTCCTATTCTCTCATTATAGTTATGGATTTGGGCAGCCTCTTGCCATAGTTACACAATCTTCTGATTAAATTCTGCCAGGTAGCCTGCTTGCTTTAAAGAGTGAATAAATAAACTGCTACAATAAACCAAAGGAGAAGACACAAGCCTTGGGTACAGCGAGAATTCTCCGAAAGGCAGTATCACTGGGACCGTATTAAAAGAAGTATGGAGGCCTCAATAAGGGAGAAGAAAGGGATTATTCTATTCTATTGGGACTATAATAAGCTAACGGTAAGTTTAAAAACAAATGAAAGTTGAAAGAATGGAAAATATTTAGTCTAAGAAAAGGCTGTTTGGGAAGGGAAAGCAAACTGAATTTAAATACGTGATATAATACAAAAGAAACTTTATTTTGTACTTCTTTGTGCTCTTGAGTTGGAAAGAGCATGAAATTTCAAGTCAGACCTCAGGGTCTGCCAGGACATCACTCTTTGACCCTGGAAAATTTACCACCTCTCTTGGCCTCAGTTTTGGGGCCTAAAAAGTGGGGATAATGCCACCTACCTCATCCATTACAGGGAGATTTCAATAAATGGAAGTGAAAGGTACTAAATAAGAACATACACTAAGCGCTCGATAACTATTTATCCCTTCTTTATTCACAGAGAATGACAAATAGAGGACAATCGTCCTCTACCATAACCTTGACCAAAGACACCTGGACAGCTCAAGATCTTGTCCCATTCACTTGAGTTCCCTGGCATCCTGGCTGTAATCATTGTGTATCTTTGTGTGTCCATACCAAGGACAAAGATACATTTCAAGCTTAACCATCAGGATTCTCTAACCTAGGAAGGTGGGAAGAACATTCATTCATTCTATCAAAATAAAGAGTAGAGTTTTCTTGTCCCCCGTATCTTGATAGCTCTTGAACTAGAACGAGGGAGACTGATTTGCTGCATACACGTGTATGTGCCTGAAGAGAGGTCCCAACTTGACAATACTACTTCTCTGTCACTTGCTTAACTTTTCCTGTGGCTGTACTTCCTCCCTTCCCTTCCACCTAAGTACACATAAATTCCTCTAGAGTAAAGGAGGACATAGTCATCCAATTTATTTTAAACATGCTCATGCTTTCAAATACATGTGTGCAGTCTAGACCTAACCCACGAGCTCTAGATTTATATCAATAATTCTTGGCTCAGTGTTTTCATTTGGGTGTTTAAGCCGAAAGAAATAAAAGCAAAGACCCTGAGTGTGCCTCCCACAAAGAATCCTTAATTCCACCCTTGAAGAAGTGAGTAATGAATGAAGTGAGTTCCCTCCCAGTTTCCTCCACCTTGATGATGGCACTGTCCTTTGTCCAGCTGTTTAGAGGTAGGATTCATCTTTGATTCTTCATCATCGATCTGTATTCAATCTGTCAGCAAATCCTGTCAGCGCTTCTAAAGTACATTCCAAATCTGCCCATTTTTCAGCAGCTTCCCCATAACATCTTAGAATAAGCTACCATCATCTACTCCTAACCACCACCAGAGCCACTGAGGGGTGTCCCTGCTTCCTCCCATTGCTCATCTAACAGCCAAACAATCTTTGTAAAATATATCCCATCACTTCCCTGCTCAAAACCCTCTCATTTACCCAATGTTTAGCATTTGTGGGTCCCTTGTCTGTGGTGGCAATGTTTGAGCTATTAGTAATAGACAGTAATCAAACTGAACAAAAATCTCTGACCTTGGGGAGCACACGTCCTGCTCAGGGATGCAGACAATAAAAGATAACATAAGGAGTGCAGGGGGTGCAATTTTTATATGAACAGTTAGGAAGTGCCTCCGGAAGATGGCCTCATTCATTCAAGGATCATTTGAGCAAAGAAGGAAGAGAATGAGCTTTGTGAATACCTGGGGAAATTCTTCAGGTGGAGGGTACAGCCAGGGCAAAGGCTTGAGGCAGAAGCATGTCTGGTATGTCCAAGAAACAGCAGGGAGAGGCTATGCTGGCCATGGGGAAGACATTGCCCTTTGTTCTAAGTGAGATGGGAAAATCTTGGACAGAGGTGATTAAAAGATAGATTCAAAGAAGTGGCATGGCCTTTTTTTTATTATTTTTATTTAGATTTTTTTTTTTTTGGCCTTAATTTGCTCATTGAAGAAAGAGAGAGAAAGAGAGGGAAAGTGAGAAATTACCCCCTGGAAGGGGTGACCACACTACAATTCCTTCTCCTCCATTCCTCTCTGGAATTTTGGGACATATGCACACGTGCCTGGCATGATTTTTCAGGCCACTGGGTTTGAGACATGAACAGCAAAGTTGGCCATACTGCATCCAGCCACCTGCTGGTCACATTTTTAAAGGAGCACATTTGGGACCAGGAGATGTCATAATGGCTACGTTGCTGGACTCCCATGTAGTTGACCATGGTTCGAGTCCTGGACCTGGTGTCTTAAAAGTCACATTAGGAGCATGTGCATGCATGTCCAAAATCTGAAGATGAGACTAGAGGAGAAGGGATTGCGGCGTGACCATCCCCCCTGGGGGGTGATTTCTCACTTTCTGCCTCTCTGTCCTTCTCTGTCTCTCTGGTGAGTGGATGCACTCTATAGCAAAATTCTTTCTTAAAAAATGGGGGGTACAGCAGGTGACATGGTGGTTAGGGTGTTGGAATTCCCACATGGCCAACCACAGTCCTGGACCTGGCAGCTTGCTACCTCTGTGTGTGTGTGTGTGTGTGTGTGTGTGTGTGTGTGTGTGTCTTTCTCTGGCAAACTCATGTGAAAATAAATAAATAAATAGATAGACAAATAGAATAATTTTTTTGAAAACTTATTCAAAATAAAAGTGAATAATTCTTTAAAAAAAAAACAAGTAAAGGAGTATACTGGGTGCTCTTGTGAAGAAAGTAGTTGTAGCAAAAAGATCAGGTGAGAGGTCACTACAATAATTCAGACAAGAAGTGATGTGGTTTGAACTAAAGGTGGACAATGGTGAGCAATCAGACTCTAGATATAATTTGAAGGAAGATCCACCAGTTCGCTGACATGGTGGTCGTCTGGGCACTGGGGCATGAAGGAAGACCCCAGGTATTCTGGTTCGAGAAACTGGACAAATAGATTCACCTTTCCCAAAGATGGAGGGGACTATGATGACGCAGATTTGTGAAATGAAAGGACAAGATCAGGAATTTAGTTTGACATACTGAATTTCAGTTACCTTAAAAAGGTGAAGTGGAAGCATTGAGCAAGCTCTTGTGTTACAAGTCTGGAACTCAGGGGAAGGGTTGCTTCACAGGTATAAATTTGGATTATCAAATCTGGATTATCAATATGTACAAGGGATCTTCTAAAAGTTCAAGGAAAATGCAAATTATGGAAAAACTCTGCATGAGCTTCAAAAAAAAAGTTTGCACCAAAATAAACTTGTACTTTAATTTCATTTTCCATGAACTTTGTGAAATACCCCCATAGATGATATTTCAAGAAGTTGAAGGTCAAGGGGCAAGGTGACGACACCCTAAAAGCAATCTTGGATAGAAGAGAGAGGGGTCCATAGACCCTGGAATACTCCAAAGTTAAGATATGTAGGAGAAAAGAAAATTAGAGGGAAAACAAGGTAACTTCCCGTTGCTCTAGAAAACGATTCAAATGCCGTGTCAGCAGGCCTCGTGTGGTTTGATCCCATCTTCCTCTCCAACGTCATCCCCTCCCTTCTCTCCTACTCACTAAACACCAGTCATGCTACACTTCATTTTGGCCTTCAAGTGAGTCGCATTCATTCTGTCTTCAAGACTTTGGATTTATTTGAAAAGATCTTCTTCCAAACTTTACAGCTGAGGTGTCATTGGTGTCTCTCAGTTGTTACATTGCGTCCAGGGAGAGGTATTTGCTACTCTCTCCCTACTCAGTTTACACATTCCTTTGCACTGGCCTGCCATTTATCTGTCTATATTTTTATTCTATTGTATTTACCACTATCATACATGTTATTATCTTGTTTACTTTTCTATCATCTATTTTTTCACCCTTCTACAAAACTGGTGAGGTAAATTTGATGAGAGTAAAGACTCTGGATTAATGTGTGTGCTTTTATTCCCTATGTATTATCCCCCTCTCCTAGGCTGGAGACTATCATCTGGTAAGTGCTCAACATATGTTGAAGGAAAGAATATAAACCCAAGTCTAGAGAGACAGAGAAACCTCCCCAAGGTCATCTGGGGAGTTAATGACCAAGCCATGGCTTGAGCCCATATTTCAAACCCTCTATTCAAGGTTGGTTGACTTGTGTCTCCAGCTGTTGCAGGAGCAGGGGGAGGGGTAGGCTGAATAAAACCTACTGTACTCATTTTTAATAATTAACCAATGTAACCCTCTTTTCCCTGGCCACTCTGTAAGTCCATAACTCTCATCACTTCGGCATGTGAAATCACAGTCTAGCAGTAGGAGAGAAATTTCAAAGACTAATTATATGTATTGATGCTTGGATCAGGGAGAGACCAGAGTCATTTTTAATCTAACTTTTCTTTTCCCTTACAATCTCTTGATCTTGAAAGGTGTTTGGTCAGTGGCCAGGAAAAGAGCAAAACTAATCTACACGTCTACCAGTTGCCTGGGGCCTTTTCTATGTCACTTAGAGAAAGGATTGTTTTTCATTTGTGCATTTATTTGACAAATATATACTGAACTACCTATTCTAGAAGCTGATGATCCAACAGTGACTAAAACATATAAGTTTCTTGCTCACAAATACTTGCTTTCTGGCCAGAGAGACAGATAATAAATAAGTAAACAAATGAATGAACAAGATGATGTCAGACAATGTCGGGGGGCATGAAGGCAGTAAAATAGAGCAATGTGATACAGGATATGCAGCTGTCGGAGGCAGGAGCAGGCTTTTAGGTGAATGCTAGATACCTGGTTCCCACTCTGCTTTCTGACTTCGCATCGAGTCTAGACGGTTTATAGTTCTCTCCCTGGAACAGTGTCCAGTGCTTCCTCATAGAAATCCCTGGGACCCCTTTGCCCAACCCGACTCCATTTCACAGGTCAAAAACCAAACTGAGGCCTCTCTCCTGTGTGTGACCAGTATGTCCCCAACTCCATTTAATGCCAAATCCCATTGCTTAGGGCGAGGACTGAGGCTACATATCCGACCTTGTGTGGCCCCATTGAGATATTGACTCACTCGTTACACACCTAACTGAACTTGAGGTTACTCAGCCAAATGCCTCTGGCAGCGCACTTGGCTGTAGCCCAGACAGGCTAGGAGAATGGGAGGAGGCATTGACATCTCTGCTGAATCACACTTACTCCCGCCCTCTGTCTGCCTGGCCCACAGAAGAGGAGTTGAAGTACGCTGGGAATGGGCTCCAGGGAGAATAAGCACAAGGAACAGTGTTCGGTCCTGAAGCAGCTCAGGCAAGCTTGATTCAGAGTTCTTCGCACCTTTCTCTGACAACTCTTTGGAGGAGGCTTATTATCTTTGAATGTGGATTTGAGTATTATACAAATCTGAGTTTGAACCTCAGCCCTGTCACTAATCTGCTGTGTGACCTCAGAGAAGTCACTTAACTTTAAACCTCAGCTATCCAAGGGGAACACACGTACCTACCTGTAAAGTCTTCAGTGAGCGTGGAATAAAATACTAAAGCACTTACAGAGTCAGGGTACATATATCACTAAGAGCTTAGACTTTATTTATATTTTTTTAGAGGTTTTTGCCTCAGAGCGCATGTTTTGACCAGAAAGAGACAGAGACACAATGAGAGAGGAAGTGAAAAATTACTCCCCAGGGGGATGGCCACGCCACAATCCCTTCTCCTCCTGAGATCTTGGGCATGCACGCACACACGCTTGGTGTGATTTTGAAGCCACCAGGTCTGAGACTCAAACCTCCACCAGTCATGTGGGAGTCCAGCGACACAACCACTGCGCCACCTGCTGGTCCAAGAGCTTCGACTTTTGAAGCTGGAAGAAATATCAGAGCTCACACCTTTGCTAAACAAATGGGAAATTGAGGCCAGAGACAGCAAGGGATTTATTTAGATTAGCCACTGGGAGAGTCAGAGAGCCTGATTTTTACATGCCAGGCTGCCTTCCTGAGGTTTTACCAAAAAAGGTGGAGAAGGCCCGCATTATAGCAGTGTGGCTTTAGAAAGGCAATGGCATTCCTCTGTCCCAAGTTTTTCATCTCATGTAAAAATCACTAGCGATTTAGGGGAATACTTGACCCAAGGCTGAAGTCTGACTGAACATGCTCTGTAAATTCAAGCCGCCCACACCAATCTCTGCTGAAAACCATCAGGGTCACTCTGACTACTGTTGAGCCAGAAGTTCATGTTCTGCAGGCTCAGGGCTAACTGCACAGTGAGCTGGATTCCATCTATAGCTGAAGGTTTATTTAAAAAATCCAATACTACCAGGGTTTAGCTTGAGATTTCTGAGATACCGAGTGCCAGCTTCCTTGGGCTGTTGTTGTCCCTCAGCCTTCACATTGGCTCTGACTCATTTTCTAACTTTTAGTATTTGTATGGGTGCCTCTTCTAGCTATGTTCACACTCAGAACACTCGCTAGGGAATCAGCCTTAGAGAAAGATGTTGAAAAGATAGTGAGTCACAGGGGCAGATGATGCTGCTGGTGGTAATGACAGTAGCAGTAGCAGAGGCAGCTGCTAACAGCAAGTGACAGTTTTGCTTTAATAGGTCCAGCACTTGCACTAAACATTGCCTCTTTAAATCCTCACCAAAACCTAAATATATACATTGTTAAAAATCCCCATTTTGCAGATGAAGAACTTGAGGCCCAGGCTGGTTAAAGCAACTTATTCAAGGCTATACAGCTATTAAGTGGCATGCCTGGGATTCGAGTTCATTAAGCCTAAATCCAGATCTCAGATTAATAGTCACTTTACATATCTGGAGGGATCTCTGAGAACTAATTAAGCCAAGCTCATCACCATAGAAATGACAACTGAGTCCCAGAAAAGGGCAAACCATTCATTCATTCACCTACCAAATACCTACCGAGCACCCACGGTGTTCCAGGCACTACATTGGTGGCCTGGGC
>NW_006207220.1:1739945-1753466 GCF_000334495.1 Tupaia belangeri chinensis
GGAAAGTGTAGTTCTTGCCCTCAAGGGGTGCTTTTCACTTTCACCCAACTCCATTAATGGAAGAGCCAGAGCAACTCCAATTCCTCAGTACTCTTTCACTTGCAAGGAAAGTATATTAGTCAGTATTCTCCAGAGAAATAGAATGAATAGGATGTGTGTGTGTGTGTGTGCATATACACACATGTCTGTATATACATATGTATGTGTGTGTGTATATATATATGAGATATATGTATTTATGTGCCTAGTGTGTACACAAGTATGTGCACATGTGTGCATATACTTATGCACAGATAAGAGATATATTTTAAGGAATCATCTCACACAGTTGTGAGGGCTGGCAGGTTCTAAATCTACAGGGCAGGCTGGCAGACTGGAAACTCGACGGGAGCCACATCACAGTCCTGAAGTAGAGTTTCTTGCTCTCCTAGAAATCTCATGTTTTGCTTGTAAGGCCTACAATTGATTGGGCGAGGCCCATGCACATAACCAAGGATAATCTCCTTTACTTGAAGTCAGCTGATTATACATGTGAACCAATCTAAAAAATATCTTCACGGAAATACTTAGATTAGTTTTTGACCAAATAAATGAGTACCCCTGCCTAACCAAGTTGAAACATGAAACTAATCACCCATGGAAAGTCAGTCCATTATCCTTCCCATAATTAAATAGAAATATACCCAGGACTATAACCTGAATGTTTGTATCTCTGCCCCCCTCCAAATTTACATATTAAAATTTTAATCCCGGGCCAGCAGGTAGTGTGGAGGTTAGGTGATGATTCACACATGGCCAACTGCACATTTCAAGTCCCATATCTGGTGGCTTGAAAATCATGCCAGGCACTTGTGCATGTGTGCCCAAAATTCTGAGAAAAAAGTGAAATAGAAGGGACTGTGGTGTGGCTATCCCCCTGGGGGGTCATTTCTCACTTTCCCTCTCTCTCTCTTTCTCTCTCTCTGGTAAGTGCACATACCCTACAGCAAAAAACTAAACAAACAAAGATATCTTAACTCAAATTGATGGTATTAGGAGTGGGATCTTTGGGCGGGTAATAGGGTCATGAAGGCAGAGCCCTCATAAATGGGGTTATTGATCTCATAGAAAAGAAACCAGAGAAATCCCTCTCTCCTCTTCCAAGACAGCCATCTATGAACCAAGAAGCAGGCCCACACCAGATACCAAAACCTGGCCCTTGACCTTGGGCTTTTCAGCCACCAGAACTGTGAGAAATTAATTCCTATTGCTTATAAGCCATCAGTTTATGGCATTTTGTTATAGCAGCCTAAATGAACAGAGACACCCAGACTATCCCATGATATCTCAGCCCTCTATGGCTGCCTTATTAACAAAATGAGAAAACTATTTCTCAGTTTCCATCAAATGTAAAAACCTGACTCCTCTCCTTCCATCCTGATGAAACCTAGAAATACATAAACTTAAAAAAATGCAGCACAAGTTTGGCACACTTTGGCCCTGTCTTTTTCAAGAGATATTTATTATGCTTTCATGAATACCATGAAGAAGAGGTAGTATCTCAGAACAGTGTGCTCCTAAATGACATCATCTGTTCTACAATGTGGGGGAAGAGGGTGACAAATATCCTACCAAGTTTGATATTACCTGCATTAAAACATTCAAATAAGCAACTAATCAGCATGTGTGGTGTGTGTGTGTGTGTGTGTGTGTGTGTGTGCGCGTGTGCCTAAAGAGAGAAAGAATTGATAGCTTTTACTTACACTTTCAAAAATATACAGATGTCCCCTGACTTACAATGGGTTACATAACCACAAAGACATTGACAAAGAATTATATAATATATATTCTTGTCCAGGCTTGACAATATCCTCTCATATTCTTGGTTTCCTCCTCTTTAATATTAGTAAACATAAATGGAGGCTCACAACCTCTCCAACTTCAAATGTCAATCATTCTATACCTTGTGAGATAGATAAAAAGAGGCACAAAGTCTGCCAATGAGCAGGCAGCAAAGATAAACCTACCTGATCTCATCACTCTGCCAAGGCCATTTCCCTTCTTCAACCTAGGAGGCAGAATAACTAGATTACACAATACTTACCAGGGTTGGGTTTGTTGTTTGTTTGTTGTACCTTAAGTACTCAGAATGAAAATAATCATAATTTCTGTTCTTGTTAATGACCCTGGCAAAACACCTGGTTTTTTATATTTCATTGGTTTTAATGATGTATTTAATATCCTTGACCCACCACCCAAAACAAAAGATACACCTTTGATAACAACTTTCTTCTAACCACATGAGCCCCTATCTCACTTCACCTTGTGCCCCCATGTGAGATGAGCCTCATTCTAAATCTTGTGTTCATAAGCCCCTTATTTTCCTTTTTACAATTTGACTACATCTATAGGGTATCAGTCGGAGTTCTCCAGAAAAACAGAGCCAGTGGGATAAGATATATGTAAAAGAAGGGATATAGCATAAAAATTATCACATGATCACATGACAAGCTGTACACAAGCTAGAGAAACAACCAAAAGATTGAAGCAGGGAAGCTGTTCAGTTCTAATCTCAATCCTGAAGGGGGAATTTGTGAGCCTGCAAACCTCAACACCCTCAGGTGGTCACTGATGTGAGTTCAGAGTTCAAAGGTTAAAGAGTCTTTCTGACTGGAGGGGAACAGGATCCAGGAGTTGGTGGGAACAAAAGCAACCAAAGGCTCAGTGGAGGAGCAGGAGTGAAGCAATGAAGCACACAGCATGCTCTGGAAGGAAGGGTCCAGAAGAGGAAGCAAAAAGGAAACAAAACTGCTCTTCCCTGTTTGTCCATCCTATGTTCCCAGCTGATTGGATGGTGCTCACCCACATTGAAAGTGGGTCTTTATCTCTCAGTTCACTGATTCACTTGCCAATATTATCTGGCAACACCCTCACATGCACACTTAGAAATGACATTTCACCAACCTTCCAACCATCATTTAATCCAGTCAAGTTGACAGCCAAAATTAGCTATTATGATAACAATTCCCTAAAGCTATTCTATTATAGTTATTTTTATTTTATAAAATGATTATCAAGTTGGATAAAAATATAAGTACTTTCCCCTCAATAGTAAGTTGCTGAGATTCATCCATACTGTCACATGTCTCTATATTTTGTTGCTTTGACTACTGTATAAATAATGAATTGCATTCATTCAATTATATAAAAATACCACCATTTATTTATGCACACCCCTTAAAATGAATATTTGGACCATTTCCAGATTTTTACTATTGTTAACAAAACTGTTGTGAACATTGTTTTGCATGCCTCCTGCTCTTCTTCTATAGAAGTGTCCTGGATATTTTCATGCCTTTACTCTTTGATATATATTTTAGACTTATAATGTCTTACTCAAATTTTATGGGAAGGAGGGAACCCTTTTGGAACATTTGTAGGAAATTCTTTCAATCTCCAGAACAAGTTTAGGTGATTCGAATATAATTTAAGAATTGCTGTCCATGGGAGGTAGCAGGTGACATGGTGGTTAAGGTGTTGGACTCCCAACTGCAATTCAAGTCCTAGACCTGGAGGCTTGAAAATCATACTGGGTACTTGTGCATACACGCACAAAATCCTGAAAGGAAAATAGAGGAGAAGGAATTGCAATGTAGCTAACCCCACTGGAGGGTTATTTCTCATGTTCCCTTTCTCTGTTTCTCTCTGGCAAGTGCACATGCCCTACGGCAAAAGAAGAAGGAGAAAAAGGAAGAAGAGGAGGAGGAAGAGAAGGAGGAGAATTCCTATCCATAAATATGGTATATTTCCTCATTTATTTAGGTTTCTTTCAATAGCTCTTTTATAAATTTTGTATTTTCTCTTTAGAGGTTTTATAGCTACTTTGTTAGATTTATTTCTATATCTTTAACATTTTCTAATACAACAATAGTGTTTTCTCTTTTCCTATCAGGTTCTATACTTTGCTACTTTTTAAATCTAAATTCATAACAATCATAATGACATTTTCTTTTTCTAAACATTCTTATTTATTTCTTTCATGAGAGTGAGACAGAGACAAACACCCTCGAAAGGTCACATACTGTAATTCCCCCACCTCCAGCCTCCTTACTAAGCAGTCAGGATTATAGCATGTGCTGGGGTGTATAAGTTGATCAGGGAACTGAACCCATGATCATTTATGTGGGTCCAGCTCTGCTTGAGCAACATATTACCACTCCACCACCATCCTAGCCTCATAATGACATCTTCAACACAAATCCTGCCATCTCTACAATCGACAGGAAGACATTTTTAATTTTCAATACTGGATGCAAGTATTTGGAACTAAGATTTTTTTTTTTGAGGAGTGTTTTAGGAAGCAGATTTTATTTTTTGTAATTCTGGCTGTAATTATGAATCTGCCATTGTCAGCTCTGTGGTCTTTTGTTAAGCCCTGCCTTCTCTGGAATTAATATTCCCTGTGGTAGCTTGTCTTGTAATGACTGCCATCAATACCATTTCCCCCTATATGTCTCCCTACACATTTCCTGGTCCTCCATCCCCTTGTATTTGGACTAGTCTTTGAGTTCTTTGACAAGTGGAAATGATGAAATTAATATCATATGATTCCCAAGGATAGGTCATTAGAAGACTTGCAGCTTCTATCTGTGTTTCTCAGAATGCTTATTCTGGGAGGAAGTAGCCACAATGTAAGATAAGACAACTATGCTATAAGGAAGCCCCCAAGTTAGTCACATAAAAAAGCCAGGTAAACATTATCAACCCCAGTTCCACAGCCATCCTAGTTCAGTCAGTCCACACACAGAAATATTAGCAATAATAATAAATTGTTTGAAGTCTCTAAAAAGTGAATGTCTTTTGTGCCAATAAGAAATAGTAATCATAGGTAACTGAAGCCAATTTTTTCATACTCTGTGTTTGATAGAACCAAAGAATTCCCAGGAATATCCCTGTTGGAGATTATAGATTAATCGGCAAGGCTCTATGATTTTCTGATCACTTCCATCAATTAGGGAAGTTCTTATCTCTTATAGTCAGAGTACTAAAAAAAAAATCCCTTTTAAAAAAAAGGAAAGAAAAATTTAATAAAGAAAGGAAGAGGAAAAAATTAAAAATAAAGTTTCTGTGCTATCGGTCTGGTAATCCCTAGAACAAATGTTCTCTAAGTTTCCTTCTAATATTAACTTTCTATAATGACATCACTAGATATCATCCCCCCCCCAAAAAAAAAAATAAGATAATGTCAAATGAGAAGTGATCATGATAATTAGGAATGTTTGTCTTAAAGATCAGGGGGTGGGAGGAGAAACACTAGTCCAATAATCTTACAAGGACTGGATTTGTCTATGGTAACTTAATTAATTATAAGGAGATGAGCTCCACCCCCCCCCATTCCACCTAACTCTACTATCCTCCTGTATTGACTATGATGAGCTCCATCCCCCTTCCTATATTGACTATGATAAGCTCCACAACCCTCTGCCATTCCACCTAATTCTGCTATCCTCCTATATTGATTATGACTCTGGTCTAGATTAGATTTCTTACACAAAATTCAAGACACATTTCTAAATGTTTTCCAGTGCTATTATTTCTTCAATATACTTGAGCTTCTATCGAGGTATTGTTCACATGCTTTCCTTATCTCTTATAGTCAGAGTACTAAAAAAAAAATCCCTTTTAAAAAAAAGGAAAGAAAAATTTAATAAAGAAAGGAAGAGGAAAAAATTAAAAATAAAGTTTCTGTGCTATCGGTCTGGTAATCCCTAGAACAAATGTTCTCTAAGTTTCCTTCTAATATTAACTTTCTATAATGACATCACTAGATATCATCCCCCCCCCAAAAAAAAAATAAGATAATGTCAAATGAGAAGTGATCATGATAATTAGGAATGTTTGTCTTAAAGATCAGGGGGTGGGAGGAGAAACACTAGTCCAATAATCTTACAAGGACTGGATTTGTCTATGGTAACTTAATTAATTATAAGGAGATGAGCTCCACCCCCCCCCATTCCACCTAACTCTACTATCCTCCTGTATTGACTATGATGAGCTCCATCCCCCTTCCTATATTGACTATGATAAGCTCCACAACCCTCTGCCATTCCACCTAATTCTGCTATCCTCCTATATTGATTATGACTCTGGTCTAGATTAGATTTCTTACACAAAATTCAAGACACATTTCTAAATGTTTTCCAGTGCTATTATTTCTTCAATATACTTGAGCTTCTATCGAGGTATTGTTCACATGCTTTCCTTCATCCCTAAAACTTTCTCTTGCTCTTTATCCTGAAAAAACACTGAGGCAGAACTATTCATATTATTTTCTAATAAAAATAATTGTATTCAATAACTTATTGACCACTATGTGCTGGGACCCATACAAAGTGTTTTATGTGAAGACATCTAAATTTTTTATTTAAAAAAAAAGGAAAATATAAGAAAACACTTCTTTCGCCCTAGACTTCTGGGTTCTTTTAGTTCCCATGCTTGGTTCCCTTTAGCTCTTGGTCACATAATTAGAGAAAATGATGTTTCATCATTTAATGCTTTAAACAAGATGCCATCTCAATTCAGGAAAAGTATCATCCTGTCTTTGCCCAAAGCTAGCCGTGTAGCAGTCGTATTATAATAATAAAAGGGAAAAGTCTCCAGCTTAGCCTTTCCAGAATGAAATTAATTATGAGAAAACACCTCTTTCTAAGTCTGTGGTGCTCGCCATGAGAGATAGTTAAAAATGATTTTGTCCTTTCTGTGCTAAGTAATGTAGGCAAACATTCACAGCCCATAGAGGGGTTAGAACACTAAAAAATGGCCTAATCCTTTTATTCCATCTTCCAGGAAGCCTTTCAGTGCTGCCTGGGCTGGCTCTTCTGAGAATCATTGCTATGCTCTGTGTCCAGCACTTCTTAGCCTTGACCACCCACCCAGGCTTTGCATTGTTATTTTTATATGCCTGCACCACGGAGAGGCTGTAAAATTGTCTGCACAAGCATCCTCTCAGCCAAATAGGCCTGAAATCACACCTGGAGGCTATGACTACTTTCTTGCTATCTCTCTCTCTTCCATAAGCATTGTTTTTCCACATCTTAGCTAATAAGACGTTCATTTTGGATTCATTTTTTAATAGCTCCTATTTTGTGCCAGATATTGTATGAAATCACAACAAATGAATAAAATACCAATTCTAACTTCAATAAGCTAAAATATGTAGAATCAAATATTTAAGTCAAAGGATAGGTCAATTCCCCCACCTCCTATCACTTCAATTTCTCCTCCATCCTAGTATCATGAGGATGGAAATCACATTTTACCTGTTACATACCCAGCACCTAGAAATGTGCCTGGTCATCAAACCAGTTAATTAAATATATTTTATGTGACTAGAAAGGTGCTGCAAAAACTCAGTGGAAAGAGAAGTTCTTTTGACTAAAGATCTCACAGGATTCTTAGAAGAAGGAGTTGAAATAGAACTTTAAGAAGAGATAGAAAATAAAGTGTGTAAAACTACTTTTAAAAATAAACTATAAGCTTATTCTGAAACAATTGGACATATATAAATATTTTTTTAATTGCCAGAGGAGATGTGCACTTGCCAGAGAGAGATGACAAGACAAAGAGAGACAGAGAAAGAAAGCAATCTGCGGGGACCAGCAGATGGCGTGGTGATTAAGGCGCTAGACACTCCCACATGGCTGACCACGGTTCAAGTCCCGGACCTGGAGGCTTGCTTTCTCACTTTCTCTCTCTCTCTCTCAATCCATGTGTGTGTGTGTGTGTGTGTGTGTGTGTCCCTCTGGTCAAATTAAAATAAAATGAATAAATAAATTTTAAAAAAAAAGAAAGAAAGCAATCTGCAATGAGACATAGTCATGCCACAATCTCTTCTCCATTCCACAGTCCTGTGGGATTTATGGCATGAACACATGCACGCACACACACACACACACACACACACACACACCTGGCCTGTTTCTCCCGCAGCTAGAGCCAGGTATGAAATTGCAGTGGACCATGTGGAATCTGGCTCCCTTGACCACGAGGCTACAGGGCAGGCCTTAAAAGTATTTTTTATTTGTTTGTTTTGTTTTTGCCATAGGACACATGTGCTTGCCAGAGAGAGAGAGAGAAGGAAAATGAGAAATCACCCTCTAGGGGAGAATGGCCATGCCACAATTCCTTCTCTATTCTCCTCTCAGGTGCAATGTGCCTGGTGTGATTTTGAAACTGCCAGGTCCAGGACTCGCAGTCAGTCATGTGAGAGTCTAGTACCTTAATCACCACACTACCTACTGGCCTACACTAAAAGAATGTTTTAATATTTCAATTATTTATACATATAACAACCAGAAGGCTAAGTGGATGTGGCAGAAAAAAATGTTCATAGACTCTTGCTCCCAATCCATAATAAGTACTCCCCAAATTGTAAAATCAATAAAAATATAAAAAGTACCAGTATCGGGAACCAGCAGTTAGCGTAATGGCTATGTCGCTGGACTTCCACGTAGTCGACCACAGTTCGTGTCCCAGACCCGGTGGCTTAAAACTCACGCCGGGCGTGTGTGCATGCGTGCCCAAGATCCCAAGAGGAGAATGGAGGAGAAGGGATTGCGGCATGACCATCCCCCCTGGGGGGTGATTTCTCGTTTTCTGTCTCTATGTCTCTGTCTGGTGAGCGCACGTGCCCTATAGCAAAAAAAAAAAAAAAAAAACCATGCCCTATACCAAAAAAAAAAAAAAAAAAAAAAAAAGTACCAGTATCAATCACACCTGTAAGTTGGTAAAAAGGGGAAAATTCAAACCTACCCCTCATTCTTGGTATCTAACCCCACTCCACCCACACAAGACAAAATTATGAGTTAAAAACATTCATTATTTTCATGAATATTCTCAAATTTGGAGAGCAGTGAACTAGGGGAGCATTATTCTTATTTTTTGCCTCCAGATTTAAACAAGGTTGAGGGAACTGATATGAATAATTGATAGGAAAAGAGAGGAAAAACTGAGTTGACTTCTTTTTTCAGAAGATTAAAGTTTCCATGATGAAATGGAAAAACAATTCCATTTTTAAGATTATCTTCTGCCAGATGCACCGCATCATGCAATTAACAAACATTACACAAGAGATTAACATAATATCAGAAAAGGGTTCAAAATCCACTTTTTATTTCTTCATATATTTTAATAATTATTTGTTTAATTTTATGTATTCTTATTATTTAATTTGTTATGGTGCATGTGTGCTTACCAGAGATTGAGAGAAAGAGAAAGTAAGAAAGTAAGCCACCAGGTCTGGGACTTGAACCATGGTTGGCAAGATGGGAGTCCAATGTCTTTCAGTCTCATTTCTTGGTGATCAGTAGTAATCATATGATTGATACTGACCCCAAGAAGTAAGTTTTCATTGTTTAGTATTAAATAAAATATTTACCAGATAAAAAAGAAATATTTTCTAAAGAATTTATTTTGAACAGTATAATGAGTTATGCTCTCTCTCTCTTCCTCCTGACTAATCAATACTTCCTGCACATTGTGATTATGTTCCCCTAGTGGCTACATTGTAATAGTGTTAACTGTTCAACTTTTGCCAGTCATCAGTAGCATGCAGTTAAATATCAGAGATCCAGGTGTTCTAAAAGTAATTTTCTTGAGTTCTTTGTCCAGACAAAACTGATAACATCTTGGCTCCAGACCCTCCTTGGAGCCATCCAGCACCAAGAAAATAGCACCTTTCATCAAAGATCATATTATAGAAGCTTTTCTGGAAAGCCCCAGGATTCCTACCCCCAGAGCCTCGCATTGTCATATTCCTGAATTGTGTTTAAAAGCCCTGCTTACCCTTCAATCTGAAAGTGGTACTTTAAGGCTTTTGGACCTTGCTCTTCTAGCTGATAACTTTCACAATAAAGACTTCCTCTATGCAGACTCTCATCTCAGAAACTTGGCTGGCTTACTGTGTGATGAGTGGTCAGGACCAGTCTGTACATTTGCCTGATAACCTAATCACATCCCATATAACAGACAAATATTTGTATTATCCAGTGTTACAGTAATTATTTATTTTATACTTTCATCTTTAAATACATTTTTTTTAATGAAGGAAAGTACAGCTTTATTGAAAAGTACAAAGCAAGGACAGCAGGCAGCTCATGCTGGAACGATTTTAAAGTTTATTTATTTCATGAGAGAGAAAAATAAGCATCCTTAATAGAGCCTCAAGCAGTAATCCTCCCCACCCCCACCACCACCAGCCTTCTCACCAGCCGGGATCATAGATACCCAACACCCAGTATGTCCAAACCCATGATCTTCCGAGTATCACTAGAGCAGCACATTACCACTGCACCACAGAGCTGGCCCAAAACCCTGTTAATTGCTTTGCAAAATACAATCTAAGTATGAACAATTCCCTTAGCTCCAGCTTTTAATTTTCTGTCATACCTAAGCCAATCTGATTTAGAAATATTGGACTTAACCACTACTCAAATAAGAGAGACTATAAGGGGCCTAAGAAGTTCACTCATATTACATGAAGCAAGTGAAAGGGTAACTAGAACTTCTCACACTGAGGGTAAACAAAATTGGAGGGAGAAAGATGGCAAATGTGCAAACAAGCCATAATAAAATATTAAAAGAATTAGTTGATATACAAAAGGCATTTTAAGGGCCAGCCAGTGGCACAGCAGTGATGCAACACTCTATGCCAGACCCACATGAGAAGGTCCTGGGTTTGCATCCCAAGGCCTCCCTGATTCCTCATTAAGTACACACCTGTGTTCCCATAACACAGGCTGGCTGAGGCTTGGGATAGATCATGGCATAAAGACTGTTGGTGATATCTGGCTCTCTTGCACTCTTTCTTCCTCTCTCTCTCATGAGAGAAATAAAAATATAAAATAAAATAAAAATAAATTTAAAAAAAGAATTTAAAGAGATATTTTGAAAATCCCCTTCTAGAAGAAAACATGCTCTATGAAACACAGGAAAATTCTCCACAAGGACTTTTACACTACTTAAAAATTGAATGAGATTTAATAAAACAAAAACTCAGATGCCAAATGAGGAAAGAACAGAATGAAATTAAATGACTGAGTGTATAGCTGAGGAAACAAATCAAGAGCCAAGATGCCATTATTATATAGAAACAAAAGAAATCAGATAGACACAGCTATAAAATTATTGACAAAAAAAAGGATTAATATAGTCACAAAGAACAAAGTATAAAATCAAAAGAATTACAAATAATCAATATGGAGGATCAAGATGATATAACAGAGATAACTGGTATCCTTGAAAGGATATTCAACCATGAAAACACAGTAAATACAGAAATTATCCTGGAAATGAAGTAAGAATCAAATCTGTATGCTGAAAAAGTACACTATAATAAAACAAAAGCTTATGCATAAGCATCAAAACCTAGATGTTACTATACATGTGTATATGCATATATATTTTATAGCATTTTAAAATACTTTTCTTCTAAAAGGCAAATAAAAAAATAAGCTAGTCTAATAATTCTTCTTAGCACCATCCATTACCAGAAGATAAAGAGCTATAAAGTTCTAAGAGAAACAAAACATCACTGATAAATATCATATCCTACAAAATTGTCTTTCAAGTGCAAAGGCAATTTTTTTTTTTAATGTGAAGAAACTTGGGTATACAAACTCTTTAAGTCTTTCTTGGTGGAGAAGGCAGGAAATGAATGTAAAATTAAAACCAGCCAATAAAGACATGAATGGAGATTCTGATCTCAGCAGGAGCAACACACCATCCAAAGTAAGAAGATACTGAAGAAGAGAAGTTGAATTTAATACGTACTCATTTGCTAACTAAATAACTTTAACTCAGGTTAGAAACAAATAAGCAATATTAGAAGTTAACACATGACTTGCTCCTGGGACCATTGAGATAACACTGACCTGTTGCTTGTAAATATATAGTTCCACTCTGCCATCAAATTTTTATTTTCTAAAAAGTACAATTAGGCATATAAAATTGATCCCCAAGTAATTCATATTGTTTTCTATTCTCATGATATTGCTCACCTGACTTGGATTTAACAAAAAAATCCATATTTATATTGCCAAACCCTGCCTATATAAATACCACTACAGATAGGCTGGTAATGTATTAGGTTATCAGAAAAGTCATGATGTATTTTTTTGTTTTTCTGTGCAAAACTGGGTCATTACTTTTCTGACAACCCAATTTTTTTTTTTCAAAGAGATTTTTGCTATAGGGTGCTGTGTGCTTGCTGGAGAGACACAGAGGAACAGAGATAGAAAGCAAGACATCACCCCACTGGGGGGATAGCCATGCCACAATCTCTTCTCCTCCATTCTCCTCTCAGGATCTTGAGCATGTGCCCAGTGTGAGTTTAAGTCGCTGGGTCCAGGACTCCAGCCACAGTCAACTATATGGGAGTCCAGCAATGTAACCATTGTGCCATCTGCTGGTCCCCCGACAACCTAATTTTAAGAGTTTTAAATATCTTTATACCTTTTGACCCAATAAATTATCTTCCAGGAATTTGCATTTGTGGGACACAGATAAGGTTTATTATCTGTTGACGAGGATGTGTATAGTGGTCTCAACTGGGCTGGACTGAGGTGTATATCATGCTGGGTAAAGTCTCTTCACAATCTAAATGATTTATAGCGATTTAATGTATGAATAATAATAAAAATATATAAATTTTTAAAAGAGAATAAAAAATAATAATCTGAAAAAAATTAAAGGTATAGGCAAAAAAGTATATTTACCAAAGTATCTATAATAGCAAAGTTTTATAAGCAATATAAATGCACTTACTCAAATAAAGAAATGATTAGACTATTGAGACCAGGAATTGGCATAAAGGCTATATCGCTGGACTCCCATGTAGTCAACTGTGGTTTGAATCCCAGACCCGGTGGCTTATACTCACACCAGGCACATGTGTGTGCATGCCCAAGATCCTGAGAGGAGAAGGGAAGAGAAGGGATTGTGGTGTGGCCTTCCCCACTGGGGGGGGAGGGAGGAGGGGGGTGATTTCTAGCTTTCTGTCTCTCTGTCTCTCTCTGCCTTTCTGGTGAGCGCACATGTCCTATAGTAAAAACCTCTCAAAAAAAGAAAGCTGCTAAAAGAAGAAGAAAGAAAGAAAGAAAGAAAGAAAGAAAGAAAGAAGGAAAGAAATGATTAGATTATGGTACATACAAGGACCATGAATATTTTGAAAACTTTTATCATATCACCATAAATACAACTGAATGGTATATGGCAAAATTAAGATACAAGTGAAAATGTGAGTGTGTGTGTATATTATATTTATATGGCTCAAGATGTATTGGGTCATCAGAAAAGTCATGATACATTTTTGCATAGAAAAATATGTTATGACTTGTCTGATGACCCAGAGTAATAATGTACATGAAGATAAAAAATTATGAAAAAAAGGACCCGCGCCGAGCGAGGCGGCGGAGGGGCCCTGCCCCGGCCCACCTGGGCCCGACTGCGGACCCCCACCACCCCCGGGACCCGCGCCAAGCGAGG
>NW_006207220.1:1754551-1757359 GCF_000334495.1 Tupaia belangeri chinensis
ATGTGCTTGATTGAGCCAATGCACAGTGTATTTTGGATGGAAAATTCATTTGTGTGTTGTGATGGTGTAAAGTGAATTAATAAAAAAAAATTATGAAAAAAATACACTATAATTTTCCTTGATTGTGATTTAAAATTTTCTTTTTCTAATTTACCAGAAGGTATGCATGCTTGCTGAACAGAGAAAGAGAGAGAAAGAGAGAGGGAGAAAGCGACCCCCATGAGGTCACACTGCAATCTCTTTTCATCCATTTCTCCCTCCTTTAAGAATTTTGGACACACATGCACATGCACCAGCATATTTTTCAAGCCACTAGGTCCAGGACTCACACTATACAGTTAGCCATGTGGGATCCAGCTCCCTCAACCACTAAGCCATGAATTGGCCCTATTTTTATTATTTTCACTAAAGAAAAAATAATAATCATAATAAGAACTTCAAGGTATATAGTGAACATATTTTTTTTTCTTTTTTGGAGAGGTTTTTGCTATAGGATGCGTGCACTCGCAAACAGACAGAGAAAGACAAAGAGACAGAAAGCGAGAAATCACCCCCCTGGGGGGATGGCCACACCGCAATCCCTTCTCCTCCATTCTCCTCTCAGGATCTTGGGCATGCAGTGCACATGCACCCGGCGTGAGTTTAAGCCACCGGGTCCAGGACTCGAACTGCGATCAACTACGTGGGAGTCCAGCGACATAGCCATTATGCTAACTGCTGGTCCCATTGAACATAAATTTAAAAGGGAAAAAGTCACCTAAAAGTCAGTATTCCAATACATGATTATTGAGATTATTATTAATGAAAATAATTATAGATATTTCAATGCATATAACATTATGTGTATGTATATAATGTATATACTTTATAAAAATGATCATAATATAGATTTACCTTTAAAATTAAATGTAGTAAATGTAATTATGATTGAGTTTAATGGAAAAAAATTAAGCAAACAGAAGGAAATATTAGACCATAGAAAACAGATTATTCACACCTAGAAATGTTCTCTTAAAATATCTTTCTTAAAATGGAAAGTTTAAAGAACATTAGGAAGCTATGATCATTTTTTAAATTTTTACCTACATGTTTTCATTTTGGATAGGTCATTTGAACCTCTATAATAAAAGTGTCACAATTCACATTCTTACACTTCATTCTGTTCCTCCACACTCAAGTTTTTTTTTTAGTTTTATTATTTTCACATTGTCAAGGAATATATCCTTTCTATCCTAATTTGCAATCACAATTTCCAGTTACTTATTCTCTGTTCTGTATCTGTGCTCACCACCTGCTCTTTAACCAGTGCTTATCTAGACATTTTCCTGATATTGGTGCATCACTTCATGGGCCAGACTTTTAGTTGTTATGTTTTTATTTTTCAAGTACTCACACGTCTTGGTTTCTTTCATTCCTGCATACTTGAGATAATGAGATCGTTTGTGTGTATACTCAAAGGACAACTTGACTGAGTATAAATTTGCTTTGAGTGGTACTATTGTGACCCAAACCTCCACAGCACTGAGCAAGTCGTTTATACTTTAAACAAAGTACACATTGAAGTCACCGAGAACAGAGGGATTGGCCAGCAACACTGTGGTACTGGTCGTTGGTGAGAGGGCACAGCTTCTAGCTCTGCCTTTATTACCAACTCTTATACTAATCTGTGATTCAGCTCCCTTGGACAAAGCAGACTGTCACTACTGCTAGTGAACATTTATATTGCAAATAGTGAAATATGATGTTCTATGGCCGTCAGATATACATATTTAAATTTGCGAGAGTCCATTTCTGATCCCAAGTTCCAGCTTCTTATACACTTTGAATTCCAGTTTCTTTGTAGAATAAGGAAATAGCACTACTGACGGGGCCATGCAGACAACACAAACTGGTAAAGAGGCTGTCTCCCATGGCCTGGCTGGGAAGAAACGGCAAGACAAGGCCAGCGGTTTACTAACTCTCCTTGTGTCATTTTACTGGCCTATAGTTCATTTCTCTGCCGTGAGTTTACTGTTATTACAGTATCTTGCAAGAGTAAGATATACCAACCATTACAATAAAGCCAATTAGTGATCTTGTAGGAATGTGGTGCCCTAAGACTGACAGGAGCATCAGGAAGTTTAAGACTCCCCCACCTGTCTGTTTTTAAGCCAAAATTAACATATAGATTAAGTTAGTATAAACCAAATTAGCATTAAAAGCATATATAGACTAAGTTAGTTTAAGGCTAGCCCTTGTTAAAGCTACAGGCCAAAGTTAACTCACGCTAGAAAAGTCAGCACATTCACCACATAACAGAGACTTAGAGATAAAACAAAAGAACTCACTAATTGACAAGACTCAACAAACAAAATGCAGGAACCCACAGATTTATTAGAGGAAAAAGCCTGGATGGGACAACAGAATAAACAAAGCTGAGGGCTCCACAAAAAGATTAACCATTTTAGCTGGGAGTTCTTATCTAAAGCAACAGGTAGCTTTCAACTACAAAGAGTTTCTCATCTATGTGCTGTTGACTATGAAAAACTGCTAATAAAACATCCTGTGTTGTCTCCGGAGCTACAAGATCATCTTCCTTTCCCATATAGATCACAGACTCACCCTCTATTGTTGTAATGTATAGATAGTCCATATATTAACTGTGTCTTTACTTAACAAGACAAGATTTCTATCTAGGTCTTTGCAACCAGCAACGTTATCGCCCTGGCCCGGGACTGAAGTTGTCAAACATCCTGCAAGCCCCCTCTTCAAAAGACTCTTCCCAGTAATCAAGATCCAAGAAGAAGATACAGCAGACAAATGGACTTC
>NW_006207220.1:1759259-1759544 GCF_000334495.1 Tupaia belangeri chinensis
AGGTAGCTTTCAACTACAAAGAGTTTTTCATCTATGTGCTGTTGACTATGAAAAACTGCTAATAAAACATCCTGTGTTGTCTCCTGAGATACAAGATCATCTTCCTTTCCCATATAGATCATAGACTCACCCTTTATTGTTGTAATGTATAGATAGTCCATATATTAACTGTGTCTTTACTTAGCAAGACAAGATTTCCATCTAGGTCGTTGTAACCAGCAACGTTACCGCCCTGGCCCGGGACTGAAGTTATCAAACATCCTGCAAGCCCCCTCTTCAAAAGAC